>NC_089812.1:2624272-2759272 GCF_029633855.1 Hoplias malabaricus | reverse complement strand
CGAGGGAGGAGTGTCTCACAGAGTGGACAGAGAGTGGACACAGGGTTTAAAAACTCCAGCAGCACTGCTGTGTCTGATCCACTCTACACCAGCACAACACACACTAACACACCACCACCACGGGGGGTCCTGACCATTGAAGAATTTATAAAGAGCAATAGATGGACTACAGTCTGTGCTCCTGTGTGGTCAGCCGAGGTGAGAGAATGGAGAGTGAGTGTAGAAACAAGAAGGTGTTTTTCGTTTTATCTCCTTGGAATTCCCTCTCCAGAACGTTTCCTGTTGTTCCGGTCGTGTTCTCCGGGAGTGTTACGGAAAGGCCCTGATCAGAAAAGTAAACGCAGTAAATGATTCGCTGATAGCTGGTTGGCTGACAGGGTTACGTTGTTAAATTTTGCCTAATGACGTGTGAGGAGAAGATGTGATTTGTCAAGGACCAGCTTTTATTTCCCTCTCTGAGGAATATTGATCCGAGGGGTGGCGATATACGCAGCGGGGATTTGTTGGTATCAGATAAAATCAACACGGACCGACTCTGAGTTATTGATTGCGGCTGAGGTTCAGGGAAATTCACCTTTAATCATTAGCTTTATATGATCTTTAAACATGATCTTTCCAGCCAGCAGCACCACCCACACTCACACCCGCTCCTCCAGCCTTCCTCTTAATCAGGACCGTGTTCCTGCAGTCTTCTGGGAAGACCTTCCTCTAGGTACTGAAACATTTCTGTGAGGATTTGATGCCATTCACCAGCATGAACATTATTGAGGTCAGGTGCTGATGATTATATTATCACTCCAGCTCATCCCAAAGGAACACTACCACTCCAGAGCACACGGTTCTTCTGCTGTACAGCCCAGTTCTAGATGTGTGTGTGTGTGTGTGTGTGTGTGTGTGTGTGTGATGGGGGGGGGTTACACTGTTAAAGCCCACCACTCTTGACAGTAATTGTACAGATGATCTGTATTTTATTAATGTATGAAGAGAGAGCTGGGAGTGTGTCCCATTTCTCTGAGGTTCCAGTTCTAAAGGTTTAGTAAAATATTTACAGTGAGGGGAACGGAGATGGGGACGGAGTCGGGAAAAGAAAAGGAATGGGACTCGTCTCCGCTCCATGGGTTTTTCCTTAGTCTATGATCAGCCGCGAAAACGGAATTACAGATTATGGTCTTAATGAACATGTGAATAAAAGCTGAGCTCTTTCATATCACCCATAGAGCCAAACCTCACAGAACCGTTCACACAAGCCCTTACAGAACCACCCCTTACAGAACCACCCCTATAGAACCACCACTCACAGAACCGTTCACACAAGCCCTTACAGAACCACCCCTCACAGAACCACCCCTATAGAACCACCCCTCACAGAACTGATCACACAACCCCTTACAGAACCACCCCTCACAGAACCACCCCTCACAGAACCACCCCTCACAGAACCGTTCACACAAGCCCTTACAGAACCACCCCTCACAGAACCACCCCTATAGAACCACCCCTCACAGAACCGTTCACACAAGCCCTTACAGAACCAACCCTTACAGAACCACCCCTCACAGAACCACCCCTCACAGAACCACCTCTCACAGAACCGTTCACACAAGCCCTTACAGAACCACCCCTTACAGGACCACCGCTATAGAACCACCCCTCACAGAACCGTTCACACAAGCCCTTACAGAACCACCCCTTACAGAACCACCCCTATAGAACCACCCCTCACAGAACCGTTCACACAAGCCCTTACAGAACCACCCCTATAGAACCACCACTCACAGAACCGTTCACACAAGCCCTTACAGAACCACCCCTTACAGAACCACCGCTATAGAACCACCCCTCACAGAACCGTTCACACAAGCCCTTACAGAAGCACCCCTATAGAAACACCACTCACAGAACCATTCACAGAAGCCCTTACAGAACCACCCCTCACAGAACCACCGCTATAGAACCACCACTCACAAAACCGTTCACACAAGCCCTTACAGAACCACCCCTATAGAACCACCACTCACAGAACCATTCACACAAGCCCTTACAGAACCACCCCTCACAGAACCATTCACAGAAGCCCTTACAGAACCACCCCTCACAGAACCATTCACAGAAGCCATCAGAGAACCACCCTCACAGAACCACCCCTCACAGAGCTATCCACAGAACCACCCCTCACAGAACCATTCACAGAAGCCATCAGAGAACCACCCCTCACAGAGCTGTTCACAGAAGCCCTCACAGAACCACCCCTCACAGAACCACCGCTATAGAACCACCACTCACAGAACCATTCACAGAAGCCATCAGAGAACCACCCCTCACAGAACTGTTCACAGAAGCCCTCACAGAACCACCCCTCACAGAACCACCGCTATAGAACCACCACTCACAGAACCATTCACAGAAGCCCTCACAGAACAACACCTCATACAACCACCCCTTAGAGAATCACCCCCCACAAACCCACCCACAGAATCACTCTCAGTATCACCTCTTATAGCGCTTTTCCACCAACCTGCAACTGGTTCGGTTCCGTTTGTGAGTCTAATTTAGAACCGTTTGGTGTGTTTTCGTTGAGATAAATTGGTTTACAAAATAGAGACCAAAGAATAGTCAGTTTTCAGTGCGAACTGTGACCACGTCTGTGAACATGTCACGATAAAGAAACCCCAGAAAGAGCACAGAGCCTCAAATAAAGCATTATCCTGCAGTGGAGCGGGAGTGGGTCATTTTCAGTGTGTTATACAAATAAATAAAGAGGAAGGTGGGACTTTGGCTACTGTTCACAAGCTGTTCACAACATTCGCATTGATACATTGAGGGTGTCCCTCATTTACAATGTAGCCAAGGTAACATGCAATGGAAGACGTATATAACTTTAGACAAATAAGATATTTACAAAAAGATATAGGTGTTTGATGTAAGAGAAAAAGTCTGATTAATAAAAACCATGTTAGCTGTTTTTCTACAGCTTTGGCGCTGGTGCTGCCACAGAAACGCTGAACGTGAGCAACCCCACAATGCCCCAGATGTATCCTTGGTTTCCATGTAAACTGGTGGAAATGGAGGTCAGTTCGCTGCATAGCAACAAAGCTCCAAGAATCCAGAACAGAACTGGTTCAAGAACCAGATTTCTTTTGGTGGAAAACGGCTTTTACAGAACCCCTCACAAACCACTTTGTAGATGGTGTGTGTTGAGGCTGTTTTCTTGGCACTAGATGGATAGCGCTTTAGGTTTTTAGGAACGACTGTCGATTCCCTGCTTCTTTTCTGTCTGTGTTTATTATTGATCTTTTCCAGACAGGGGTCAGTTTCAGAGTCACGGTTACAGTGCCCCCCCCCCCCCCCCCCATCCTCCTCAAGCCCCCTTTATACCGCCCCCCAGAGTTTGGGGAATTCAAGCCTGTTTCATCTCTTTGTGATGTATTCATAATTGATCACGGCTGGGTTCCCTCAGGTTTTAATTAGCGACTCCTTCTGAACCACGCGGAACCGAGGAGGAGAGATTTACATTTCAAACACAGAACCTTCCTCAGAACCCGAGAGGACGGTTCTTTCCATTGTCGCGGAATTAGAACGCCATTCCAATCACGGCACACCTGGACAGGTGACGTCCCCGTGGCCTCGGCTCGGGTTTGAGAGAATGCGGTGGTTTAATGTGAAGCTGGTTCTGTTCTGAACTCCGGTGACGTGGCGGACTCCAGTTTCCCAAGGAACCAGGGAAATAAAAAAGCGAAGATGAAAAGCACTTTTCAGGAAACAAAGCCAAGACTTTCCACCTGACACGTGTTTCCTGGTCCTTTACATTTTTAATGAACGACGCTGTAAATATTTGATGTTTTGCACGAGGTTTCAACACAAACACAACCTGAGGCTCCGACGTTCTAGATAACATCTGCATACAAAGGAAAGGAAGCTTGTACATCTTACTGAGGGATGAGCTGCAACACACACACACACACACACACACACACACACACACACAGGTAGTTTATCAATAATAATAATAATAATAATAATAATAATAATAATAACTGATAACTTCCCAGAATTATTTAGATATGAAACAAACAAAACTGAAATACAAGCCTCTCATTAATCATCAAGACACAGGCAGCAGTGAAGAAATATATATTAAAAATCAATTAAAATAAATACAAAACAAGTACAACATACAGTGTGTCCAAATGTTTGTAGACGCCCCTCTACACTGACTCCAGGTGCTTTTCTGCGGTGATGGAGCTCAACACACTTCCTCTGGGATGAGTTGGAGTGGTGTTTATGATCCAAACTAATAATCCAACTCCACTGTGTGTGTGTGTGTGTGTGTAGTAAAACATTTCTACCTACAGGCTCCTGACAAACAGCTCAACTAAGCATTTTGTTCCCAACAAACAAATCAAACACCACAGAAACAGATCAAATAATGTCTTGAAGATCTGCCCTCCATCCTGACCACCAGCGGAGAGAGAGAGAGAGAGAGAGAGAGAAACAGGCGTCTGATTCATGTCCGTGCCTCTCGCCCGTCTCTGCTCTGTCTCTGAGTTACGGCCTAAATTTCGGCTCACGGTGGGAATTATTTTCAGCCCCGAGGCTGTTTCTTCTCTGAGCGCACGCGAGTGTATGTGTGTGTTGTGTATCTGTGAGAGAGTTTGTAGGGTGTGTGTGAGAGACAGTGTGTGTAAGTGCGTGTCAGGGTGTGTGTATATGAGCAGTAAACAGTCATTCTGTTGCTGAAGGCAGATTCCTCTCAAACGAACTCAGCCCTGATTTGTTTTTTTCTCCGTTTGATGGGTCTTACCTTTCTTTCACTATGTACTCTGACAGAGAAGACACAGAACCTGAACTTGGAGAACCCAGAGAACCTTAGACAGTGAGAGATTCTGCTTCAGTTCTCACTCAAAGCTTTGAGGTCTTAGGTTCTATAACTTAGGAGTGTTGTGAAGGGCATGCCCTCTCTCTCGAGTCGATACAGAACATGTACCTTCTGCACACACTGCTTCACTGACCGTACAGGAGCACGTTGTGGTTCTACAGTCACAGACAGCAGTCCATGGGCTTCTCTGCATTGTCCTGCAAAGGTCAGGAGCCCTACAGGACCCCCATGGAGCAGGTATGATTTGGGTGATGGATCATTCTCGTGATGGTGGTGTGTTAGTGTGTGTTGCGCTGATGTGAGTGGATCAGGCACAGCACTGAGCCTAGAGTTTTAAAACATTGTGTCATCTCACTCTTCCAGTAGCTCATCTGTCGCTGCACAGTGTGTGTCGGCCTCTAGTCCTTCGTCAGTGACGCTGTCGCTCAGTAAACTCCAGTAACCCTGCTGTGTCTGATCCATTCTGACCAGTTACTACAGCACTAAGTATGATCCACCACCCGAATCATACCTGCTCCGTGGTGGTCCTCTAGGGGTTCTGACCATTGAAGAACAGGGCAAAACAGACATTTGGGACTACAGTGAGTAATTGTAGAACTACTGGTTGCTTCGATATGGTCAATGGAAATGATAAAACGGACCATTAGATGCACAGTAGGTGTTCCTAATCCAGTGATCGTTCAGTGTGTAAAATACACACAGTAGTTGTAGTTAATTTACATATTCGTGAGTACACTTAAATGTACATAAAGTAAACAGACCGCAGCACAAACTGCTCTGTAATAAACACCTCTCTCTGATCTCTCCCACGGCAGATCACACCTTATTCCGGTAACATCCATCAACGTTTTGTTTACATTGCCACAGCAACACACACACACACACACACAGCCTGGAGACAGAGAAGAGAATTACACACTTGTAATTGGTTAGTAAATGTTCAGGGAGGCGGCACCCACCGAGTCCAGCAGGTGGTGATCAGACCGTGGGGACGGACTCTGTACGTGAGGCTCACCACGGCCCAGAGGAACAGGACTGACCGGTTCCGGAGCAACTTTTGAGGAGTTTATATTTTGTCTTCACATTCTGCTGAACTCTAATAAGCTTTCGTAACATCCCCTGCATCCACCTTGTGTACAGCATGCGGTGTGGAGTGTGATGCAGCAGTGCCCCCTAGTGGCTTCTCGTCGAAGAGCAGGGAATTATTTCACATTAAAAGCAGGGAACGTAAACATTAATTTCGAGGTGTTAATCTGTGAAAGTTTTTGTTCAGAAATTAAGAACTTTTTCAGATTTTTTTGTATTTTCTCTTTTCTGTATTTCTTTAAATAAATAAATAAAGTAATTTAGTCAAATAAATTAAGGTTGTTTTAAATGCTTCACATTCATTCATTATCTGTAACCCTTATCCAGTTCAAGGTCACGGTGGGTCCACAGCCTACCTGGAATCATTGGGCGCAAGGCGGGAATACACCCTGGAGGGGGCGCCAGTCCTTCACAGGGCAACACACACACTCCTACGGTCACTTTTGAGTCGCCAATCCACCTACCAATGTGTGTTTTTGGACTGTGGGAGGAAACCGGAGCACCCAGAGGAAACCCACGCAGACACAGAGAGAACACACCACACTCCTCACAGACAGTCACCCGGAAGAAACCCACGCAGACACAGAGAGAACACACCACACTCATCACAGACAGTCACCCGGAGGAACCCCACGCAGACACAGGGAGAACACACCACACTCCTCACAGTCAGTCACCCAGAGGAAACCCACGCAGACACAGGGAGAACACACCACACTCCTCATAGACAGTCACCCGGAGGAAACCCACGCAGACACAGAGAGAACACACCACACTCCTCACAGACAGTCACCAGGAGCGGGAAACGAACCCACAACCTCCAGGTTCCTGGAGCTGTGTGACTGCGTCACTTCCTGCTGCACCACCGTGCCGCCCTTCATTTGTTTAGTTGAATAATAATAATAATAATAATAATGATACAACCTAGAATATTCCTCTTTATTGTACTATTTTATTCTTATTGCACACTTTTTGTTGTGAAAAATAAAGCAAGTAAAGTGCAAATAACAAAACACAAAAAACTACTGGCTCTTATACTCAGTCTTTGGCTTTTTTCACTCAAAGACCAAACAACTATTCCCCAAGGCCCCCTTCTCCTGTCTGTCTCTGTCCCAGGGGTCTGGGTCTGTCTTGATTTCCCTCATGCGACTGTAAGACACCACACAGCTGAGCAAAGCAGAGATCAGGAGGGATCCAGTGTGCATGCATGATGTGAAAGGAGGGGTGTTTGCACAGACATGTCTAATTTTTTGATGAAACGAGTGCGAATAATGAATGCAGAGGAGAGAAAGTAAAACTAGAAATTCAAGCCAGTATCGATCTGACACCTAAACATTGGCATTGATTCTAATATTTGGATTGGTCTGTCCACTCCTACCACTCTACCAACCACCAGTACACCACCATCAGAGTGATACAGTGATCAGCCACAAGATTAAGACCACAGACAGGGCTGGGTACAGTGTTACTGAAATAAAAACGCATTAACCATTGAATTAAACGGAACAGAGATAATGTTTGTTTTTATTTAGAAGCGCTGCATCTTAGAACAGGAGAAATGATCAGCGTAAAGATCTAAGTCACACCGTGATGGTCATAGAGCACGGGGCTTGGAGGGTGGCCCCAGTGTGTATCTCGCCCATTTCTCCTGCTTCTAACATCAACTTCATGAACTGTTCACCTGCTGGTCCCAACCTCCTTCGACAGGGGGCACTGTAACAAAGCCATCAGTGTCACTCACTTCACCCCGCAGTGGTTGGTTAGTGTGTAGGATGATGGTATGTGGTTTTGATTGCTCAGTAATATCACACATTAAATTAACTATTATTTAAATTATTTATTAGTCCTTCAGTTATTTTCAAATATTTACAGAAATAAGTGAAAACACAACAGAAACAGTCTGTGAAAACTAACAAACTATCCACCCAGCATCCAGTCGGGCTTTAACACCACACACGGTCAGGAATGGAGCCCTTCTGATTTACTGTGGGTTATAAAACAAAGCGCAGCACAGAAAACAGAGAGGACACTCACTGGAGTCAGAATCAAGAGCGAATCGCAGTTTATCTGCTGAAAAATGAACTTCTCCTCTGTAATGCAGCACTGATGAACTGAGTGGGGTTCACAGCCGTGATGCTTCTTCATTTACTGAGGCCTTAAACATTAACAAAGAGCAAAGACAGAGAACGGAAAAGAATTTAAAACACAGAGCAACGGAATAATTCACTTAGGGGAGAAAAACACTTTTAAACATATTTTTAAGCGGAGTTTGTAAAGAAACAGACGCCTGGACGCTCTGAGAAAACCCCAGGAAATATTTATTCTAGTTCCACCGTAACGAGTGACAGAACCGTGTGGTTCTGTTCAGCTTAGAAGCAGTGCAGTGTTTCGCGTCCACAGCGGCGCTGAACGCAGAGGGGAGGTGTGCTGCTGGGGCTTTAATAAACAGCTGTTTCTGGATCCAAGTTAAGCCCACAACTCTGGCTCTGTCTGACATGTGAAGTCACCTGTACACCCCTCTGTTCTGTTCTTTAACTATCCCACATCTCCTGGGCCCAGCTGTGGTTGTGAGAGAGCCATTTTGTGGCAGAGACTGGGTCCAAATGGAAGAGCTGCTGCTGGTTCTGATCCACAGACACGTAACGGACGTTCAGCTTGGGGTTCGGGATCTGCGCTGATGACAAAACACGAGAACCAGCGGCCAGATACACAATCTCAGCTTCAGAGGACCTAGGAATGCACACACACACACACACACACACACACACACACGTGTGAGGCTGTTAGAGAGGCACCTGCCCTGATGTTTTCCAGGGATTTATCGCGACACAAAGTCAGGATTAATAAATGCTGAGTGCAGTTACACATTTTCACCAGAGAGGGTGTAAAATCCCCATATCCCCCTTCAGACTCAGACTCGAGACTCGCTGTCAAATGACTCAAGACTGGACTTGGACTCAACAACTATCTTTATTTAATGGAATTATTAATATTATCATTTTATTTTTTATCTTAATGTATTTAACTCGTGTTTGTTTGGTGACCTGCGTTCAGTTTCCTCCCTGTCATTCACAATGTAACGCACACGCAGCCAAAGACATCAAAACAGCATGGCAGCGACAGGTTTACCAGCTGGAGCTCTGCCTTTTGGTTATAAACTCACCGGCTCAGTGTGATGACCAGAGGAGAACTGCTGAGGTTTTGGAGATGGTCCCTGACCCGAGTGATGAACATCTCATAGGCCAAAGTCATCTCTATTTCATTCAGAGCACACGGTAAAGACAAACAGTCATTCTCACAGGTCACCTCAGAGTAGCATCCTGCAGCAAGAGCACCTGAGAGGGAGAGCAGTCACAGACACTCAGCATTAAACACATCTCCACGAACAGGTCCAGGAACAGGCAGCGGGAAATGCTCCACTGATGTTTGAATTCATAAACGACACTCAAAGGAGCCACACTAACAGATCTGAAACCATCTGTGACCTCAGCTCAAGTCACATCCTCAGCTCTTCTTTAAAAAGGTGCAGCAGCTGGTGCCAAAGACCCTGAAGGTACCTGCTACATAAAGTAAAGTGAAATGAAAACTTGAAAGAAGCAGCTTCCTCCAGTGTTTGAGGGAAACGCAGCCGATGTTTGCAAACTAACTCCCTTTGGCAGAACGTGACCGAACTTCTTATCTGGTGGAGAAACGTGTTTTAACAGTGGTGTGGTTTAAGAGTGTGGGTTCCTCACGTTTGAAAAGAGCCCGGGCTCGGTTCCACAGGTTTTGTTTGCCCAGTTTGTGGATAATGATGTGGAGCTGGGACGGGTCCATGCGGATGTTCCGTTTGAACATGAACTCGAGCGTGTCCGCAGCCACTGGCAGAACCTGGTTCATCACACACTTCTGAAGATGAGCGTTGAACACAGCGCTGTACTCACACACATCCACACCATCTGAGGAAGAAAAAACAAGTAAAAATAAATTATTAATTAGGTATTTATAATAACTTATTATTTGTTAAATCTACTGAAATTAATTGTGATTAAATCAATGATCCCTTCTTAAGAAAGATTTTATATCGTCTGCTCTGAAGAACTGTCCGTGTAGAGGCCGGGTCAAGAAAACCTCAGTAAAAGAGAGAGAGAGAGTGTGTACGTGTGTCTGACGCGTCACTCTCTCACCAAGTGTTTGACTGAGCCCTGGTAGATTGCAAAGAACTTCCAGTGTGTCTCTGTGAGATGTTCTCCCTGCTAGAAATGTTAGAACATTCCTCCGGTTTTCCACATCCCCCTCTTCACACGGCCATTCGCTGGAGCTCACAAACCACTCATCAGCTAAGAGTATAAACAGATAAATAACAACACAAACACACAGTAAATGAGGATAAAAGCACTGAGCCATCGCTCTCCCTTTAAAAGAAAAATAAGAAGTTGAATTCAGCTTCAAACTTCCAGTTTAATTGCTGCAGGAGTTTCAGGTGCGAGAATGAAATTGCTTTACCATTTAAGGTGGAACTGGAAATGTATTTGCTAACTACCGAGACATTAGCATACTACAAGTGAAGATTTATATGAGTTACTGGAACATAACCCATGGTTCTCATAGTTTTTTAAAGATACTGACATTTGTGGGATTTTCAGCCACTTGTGCAACTGATTCACAAGGCATTCATAACCCTCCATTTGAAGTGTGCCTTGGAAAAATCTCAGTTTGAAGGGCCATACAGCTCTAAAACTAGGCCCTGAACCCCTATCCCCCCAAAAAAATGGAGACCCCCTGCCCCAAGGCAAAACAGAGGGATAGGGGCAAGAAGTGAAATCAGATTCACCCTTAGTGCTCCAGCCACTGACCTCGGAGGATGCTGAGGGCCCCCTCTGTGCTGCCACTGTTCAGGAACATTTCAGTCGCCATGGAAACCCTCCGACATCTAGAACCTCCTCCATGCTCCTCAAAAAACCAGCTCAGCTTAGAGAAGTCCACACTTAGACGGGTCATCACCTGGATCAGCTTCACACCCTACACACACACACACACACTGCTTAGCTTAGAGAAGCCCACCCGCTGACTGGTCACCACAAGGATGAACCTCATTCAGTACACACACACACACACACACCTTGGCCCAGTCTTGGAGTTTGTAATATTTAAGCATTAGTGATACTCCCACTCGCCCCAGGAATGTTTTAACCGGTCCATCAGACGCCACTTCCTGACAAACTGAAACACACAAAACCACAAGCAGGCAACATGAACGCTCCTGTGCTTATATAAAATGGTGTGTGTGTGTGTGTGTGTGTTTACCAGACTCTGCAAAGATTTCATAAGGCAGTGCATGTTTGTCTTTTGTGTCCTTCAGCAGCGCCAGCGTAACGTAGCAGCAGAACCGCGAGACCTCTCCAGCATCATACTGACCCACACACACATTGCAGAACACACTCGCCAGTAAAGACCAGTTCTCCTGCTGCTTACACAACTGACACACACACACATCATTTTAATTGTAAAACCTCACACTACTTTAAATGCATATCAAGATTTAAACTGCTCCAGTGACAACAAAATACAGACACTCAGACAGAGGGAAAATAACCTGTCTCACCTCAACTTGGAGGACAGCCTGCGCCAGCACAGACATTTCAGCGGTGTGGGGATTAGTGACCAGAGCTCTACACACACACACACACACAGCAGTAATGTATGGAACCAATTAAAATACACACATATATATTTACACACACACACACTGAATAATCACCACAGAACAGGTATATTTTGGATGGAGGATCGTACTCAGCAGTGAGACTACAGTGGTGGTGGTGTGTTAGTGTGTGTTGCTGGGTGGAGTGGACCAGACACAGCAGTGCTGCTGGAGTTTTTACACTGTGTGTGAGATTCACCTGCATTTAACAGCGCCGAAGATGTCCAGCTGTTGTCTGGTCACCTGCAACATCTGAAGCTGCTTCTGCATATTTTCACACTGAGTAACACTGAATATACAACCTGCATCTATCATCTATAGACACACACACACACGGATATATCCATAAATAAGAACACACATTACACAGAGCAGCTTTATCTCAGGCCCTGCTGCTGGTGGAAATGTATCATCTAACAGTAAGGATCTGAGGTTTAGTTCCTAGATTAAAATCACATCAATAAAACATTAATAATAAAATAGTAATGTTGCCCGGAGGTAAGGAAGGAGTAGCTCACCTTGGAGGTAAGGAATATGAGCTTTGGAACAGAAACAAGGAGTCCTCTCTCTCTCGCTGTTTCATAAAGTGCCACTATCAACTCAGGAGGAGGCTGAAGACACACACACACACACATACATACACACACACAAAAAAAATATACAGAATTTTCCATGTTCCCAGTATCTCTCTGAAGGAGAGTGATTTGCTTTGGTGTGAAATGCTGAGTTCTAGGGTCAGAATCTTTAAGATGTGTTCAAGAGAATTTAAAAAAATCTGGTTAAGGCGGTTCAGTATGCACTACAGTTGTTCATACGTGTACAGGAACATTAAAACACTTCAGAACTGGACACACTCACGGGTCTGCTGTGTGTGAGGAGCGTGCTGATGACTGAGAACAGCTCTTGGAGCAAAGAAAACTTCATCAGAGACAAGAGCAGAAAATTCACAGTGTTCGTATTGTAACTCCCTCCAGGAAAATTGCAGCTGTAAAACCCAACAAACACCTCCACTATCAAGACACACACACACACACACACACACACACCAGGAGAATTAGAGTGGTAAAACCCAGCAAACACCTCCACTACACACAAGCTAACACACACAAAATAAGTACTGTAAAACTCACACACACAAATAAAGTGGGAAATACATGAGGAACTCCTAATTAACCCTTTGGACCCCCTGATAATTTTATTACAAGAACATGTGTTATAGTATCTATTAATCCTATATGAATAGATGAATAGACCAGCGCAGCAGCAAAGGGTGGAAGGGCAAAGTCTTTGAATTCTTTTTAACTGTTAACACAAACCCAGTTCTGATTGATCATAGGTGGAAAAGGTGTGTGTGTGTGTGTGTGTGTGTGTGTGTGTTTGTGTGTGCATGTAAAAATCTGAACTGAGTGTACTTGGAGGACTTTTATTTTATTGGTTCTTACCTGCTCTCTTCACGATGACAGGATTCCCAGCTCGACAGAACTTCTGCACCGTCTCCATACAGAACTGCATCAGAACCAGAGTGTCTCTGTAACACTTTAACACCATCACCCCGTCTCTCACTCCCTCCTCACCCTGTCACTCAGCCCCTAATCACTCAGTCCTAGTGGTGTAACCGGGATCTGTGTCGTCCACATTATGGGACATATGTGAATCATTGGTTAATAGCTAAAATGTAACCATAACAGTATGGAATACAGTTTTACAGCCACTGTTATATTTTACAGCAATAATTCCATAAATCACGAGAGCTGCAGTGAAAACATGTACAGACTGAGCAGCAGTGTCTCTCATGAAGGGAGCGTGTGGATAAAATAACAGTTTTACATCCTATCCATGACTCTGAAGGTTTGTGATCCGTTAAAACACAACTCTGTTCAGAATCACCCCGTTACTCATCACTCATTTCCTCATCACCACGTCCCTCAGTCCCTTATCAACCCGTCACTCAGTCCCTCCCCCCCCCCCTCATTACCCCTTCACTCAGTCCATCATCACTCTGTCACGCAGTCCCTCACCTCATCTCTCAGTCCCTCATCACTGACACTCAGTCCATCATCGCCCAGTCACTCTCTCGTTTGGTCTGTAGGATGTTTCTAAACAGAATCTAATTCTCAAAATCGCCCGTAAAAATAACGTACGTTTAATAATTTTGTTTAATTTTAAAAGTTTGTGTTTGTGTTTTACTCGTAATCAACACAGGAACACAACTCCCCAGGATTTTAATACAACATCTGTGACCTGCTTTTCTCAAAACACAACAAGCCCCAGAGCAGCGCTGACGAACCCGCATTGTTGAATCCCGTTTTCAGACATGGCAGCCCCCAAGAATTCCGATTGGATTCGTGTTGTCTCACAGTGTGTGGGTTGGTGGGCTCCAGATCCCCAAGCGCATAAACACAAACTCTGACACAGTGAGTTTCCACACGTCTCCTTTGAATATGTTACTTACTGCGCTTCAAAATACGTCCAGAAGGTGACTACAGTCTTAAGTTTATTGTAACCCTCAATCAAATTCAGCACTGCTAAGAGTCCATGTCTCTCACCTTCTCATCATCACTGCGAGGCAGATGGAGGTACCAACACAAGTTTCGCAGGCACGTGTGATGCTCACTGAAGTAGTACCAACAGTACTGTGGGAACAAGCAGAAGCCAGTTAGATCGGTCGATTCACGTTTAATGTAACTGTACCTGCAGAGCTCTTTTTAACTTACTGAGCCAGGAGTAGTACGAGGGACAGTTGAAATCAACGCAGCTGTTCCACAAGCTGCACAGGGAGCAACAAAGAAAAGAGGGACACTTGGACTTACACTCGTACATCTACTATCCATAAACAGTGCTCAGCAATATTTAAGGCTGGTTTCAAATCAGAGAAGCCTCTGCTACAGGCTTGATACCACCTTTAAAATCCACATCTACTTTAATAAAAACTACACATCTCCACACACAACACTGCAGAACCAAAGAATAAAGAAAACTCCTGCAGCATCATCACCTTTTAACAAAAAATATTTTAAAAATCCTAAATAAAGCACAATGAAGTAGAAATACACAAAGTCTTTCCTTCACCTGTCTCTAAACTACAGTTCTGAACTCTGATGTTCCTGGTTAATAAAGATTACTGTTTGGATGTGAGACACATGGCAAGGCCTCACCGCTGTTGTGAGCATTTATAGGAATCCGTGCTGTTCCAGCGCTGCTCAGATCTGTTCCTCTCTTATCCACATTATTGTTACAGTCCAACACTCTCTGAAAGAAATCACAAGTGTTACTTTACTAATCCCCTCTGAAAACAAATGATCTCTGCATTTAACCCAACCATAGAACACACACTAATGAGCAGTTTTTTTACACACACACTCCCAAACAACTAGAGGCAGTCGGCACACAAAAAACACTAGCAGTGGGCAGCCTGTCATGGTGCCTGCAGAGCCTATATTTAAAAATACAATGCACTATTCCTTACTTAGTCCATATGAGATGATATGGATGGTGTCTCTCACTCAGCGTCATGTTTACAACGCTTAGGCTCCTTACAGCCTCTCACATGTTACTGAGTAATGGCAAGCCAGTCCCGTTAGAGGTTTGAGTTTGGGAGGCGGGACTTGTAGTAGAGAACGAGATCTTAACACTTTGTTTACCAAATACATTGACTAGACCCTGATAGACCTCTGTATTGTAATCTTTGCCCAAAACTATTGCTAGGGACAGTTTAGTAGCCACTGGATATTGGTAGGGACTACCCCTTTTCTATACCCAAAACGTACCTGCTCTGACCCGAGCACAGAGTTCAGTGGGGTCCAGATTTTGCTGAGAGTCCCTGACCTCTGTGTCTTCACCGCGGTTTCCACTGTGAAAATAAGCAAAGACATGACATTTATACATTCTGTATTTGATTGTATACGTCTGTTTATACATCCCTCAGGGGTAAAGACATTTCCTCGTTGCCTCCTGTAACACTGCGGCTGCTTTCACGTTTACAGAACCTAAAGTTGGGTTTGGCTTTCTGTGATGATGTAATGGCACTTTTCCACGGCACTGAACCTACTCGACTTGACTCTGCTCTTTTGCTTTTCCACTGTATAAATCTGGTACCTGGTCCCTGGAACATTTTTATATTAGTAGGTGCTAATGTGAAATGCAAACAAGGGCTGAATGATATGGTCAAAATATATATCACAATATATTTCTTAATTTCGGTCGACATGACAATTTCGATATCAATATGAGCATTAGAAAATGCACAGAAAAACTGCCAAGAAGAAACCTGACATCACAATCAAACATAAACCTCTTCGCTTTGTCAATATTAATAACTTCCTGTGTCGATGTTGTGGTGTTTTCAAAGCTTACAGTTCCCATTAGAGATGGGGGAGCTGTGCTAATGGAAAAACGACCAGGGGAAAGTGTGGTGAGCCATGCCCGAGTAGAGTCTTAAAGTATACATCCATTTTTACTGTTACAGTGTGATATTACACATTTCAGAAAAAAAAAAGAAACAAACCTGTGCTGGAACCTCCAGGATTTCCCATCTCTGCCTGAGCAGCTCGCCTCTGCGACTGTGAGGGGCTTCACAGGAAAGACCAAAGAATATTCCATTAAGAAACATTTACAACACTGACAACACCTAAACCACTCAGACCGGAGCGTCTTCATTTATACACCTACCCCTTCAACTCCATATTCCAAACTATCCTCTGGCGACTTTGGGGCACAGTGGCCTTCTCAAGTTGCTCTGCCGCCTTTCCTGGTACTAGGCCATTTTTTCGGGTCTGGCTTTCTGTCATTTCCATGACGACAGCCCCAAAGAGTTCAGGGTCATCCTGAATCACATCAAGCACAATGGCGTCCTCCTCATACGCTCGCAAAACATCCAGATGACCCTCAGAACCCAGTGAGCACTCTGAAGGCCAGGCTTGGTTCTCTTCAGTGATCTCATGTTGCTGTCCAGTGTTTTCGGGACCTGCGTCCTCTGAGGTGTCGCTGGAGGAGCAGTCACTCATCTGATCGTTATCACCAAAGGAGGAAGAGGAAGAGGAGGATGGGTCGTCGTTGCTTTTGAATCTTTTCTTCCAGCTTCTCTCTTTGTTGCGGTTTGGAGGAACGGTAGCTGGATCTGGAGTTCTGGGGCGTGAAGGATTAATCCGAACCTTAAGACCAGCACTAGGACTGAGCTCTTCTGAGGTCATTGTATGAGAATCCACTTTGAAAGGCCCCATCTTGGTAGAGGTTTCAGGGATGATTTCTTGACTAGGAGGTAGCAGAATAGATGAAGCCTGCAGAATCCTTTGATTCTGACAGTGATCTGCAACCTTCTCACTGCCCTCAATGGTTTTTCCTGAGAGGGGGGTGACACGAGAGGGATTGTTAACCTCAGCAGCCTTGATATGGGGTGCACTGACCAATTTGGGGATGACATATTTTTCATCACTCCTCCCGTCAGGAATGGTACACTGAGTACTCAACAAACCTGAGAAGATATTCTGATCACAGAAGGCCGCTGGAGGACAATGTTCTCGAGAAGCTTCAGAACTGCTCTTCTGAAATGGTCCTTTTTGAGGAAGATGCTCTAATTCTGTATCTTCAGAAAGTTCAGGACCAGTGAACAAATAACTGCTTGGAAATTCTGGGCAATTTGCTCCAGCAATTCTTGAAGCCTCCTCAATTTTTGAAGGGTGCACCTTGTTGAGGTTCGCAGATGCTTCAAAATTCTGTTTCTCAGCGTTGTCAAGTTGAAGTGGTTTGTTTTGAAAAACACAAATTTGTTCTGCAGTAGGTTCCACATTAGAGTGGGAACGATTGGTGGGTTTCTCAGTTGTTTTGCTTGGACTGATAGGGTATTCCATTCCTGGATCTTCTGGAATCTCTCTGCCTTGCTCCAACTTACTCAGCTTTGTGGACGATGCCTGACCGTGCCCATGTTGAGCATTCTTGCTTTTAAGAAGTTTATAAAGGTTGGCTTTGACATTCTTCCACGGGGTCAAATTGAGGCCAGTTTGTACATTATTGACCCCATGTTGTGTATCTGAGGAGATAATCCACCGAGGGCCAGTCCTGACTGCTGACTTCATTTCGGCTGGAGGACCATGCCTGGGGAACGGCCAGGAGTTGTATGTGCGAGCACAGGAAGATCGAGGCATGTACGCCTGGGTTCTTTGGCAGGTGAACGATAGAGGATAGTGCTCGTCCTCTTCTGAAGATTCACTCACAATGTTCTCCTGTAAAAGACTGGAGCATCCGTCCTCTCCCACTGCAGATGAGTTATGGTCAAGTACATGGTCAAATTGGGAAAGCTGAAGAGAACCAAACTTGCAGAAGGCTGGTACGCGATGTAGAAGCAATGGTGAAACTCTGGGCACTGGAGCTGCTCCGTCATCATGATCTGCCTCACCGCCACATCGCACTTCACCACTGTCGGACATGAAGCTTACAGGTCCTTCACCAGAAGTCTCCTTCGTCCTGTCATTATCTGAAGTCCAAAGACACCCCTCATGACCCAGAGCTATGCCTGAAACTTGGTCACCTGACGAGAGAGAAGCACAGCTATATGTTGGAGCACACACCTTCCACATTTGGCCGGTATTCTGCTCCTCATTACCATGGAGATACAGGTTTGTCAGAGACATGTATTCTTTCTTTAAGCACCAAAATTTTTTGTGCTCCATCTTTTCACAGAATGCCATCGGCAAAACGCATGAAAAGTCACGCGAGGTCACGTCAAACACCCGGGCTACGTCACACAGGTTCACCTTCAGGTGCTTCCGGAGCCAGAAATCACTGTTTCTGTGCTGAGCTGCAGGTGGAACCTTGTCCCCCTCCCTCCTAGCACGCCTCAGTCTGGACTTACGGATTTGAGGCGTTTTTTTACGAGCAGGAGGTGTGTATTTTACATCACCACACAAGGCGCAGCACAACCTTTTCGTGGATCGCTTGACGCATCTCCCTGAACCAAATCTTGAGACTAAACCGAAGCATCTCTTCAGCTCAGCTTTCTTATTAAAATCTGGAACAAGAGACAGAGTTATCGGGAAAAGAGGGAAAAATAAACAGCCAATTTCAGGAAGTGCTGAAGATGTGCGTTATTCTGATGTCAGGAGCTTGTGGTCTAAGCTAGAGTTCTCTCTGGGCTAACCTGACTTGTCTACGAGAAATACTTCTGTAAGAGCTACTGACCCGAGCATCGCACCATGAGGGACTCTTAAATTATTCTTTACAATACAATGACAAACTCTTTCTGAAAAACACGTCAGAATGAAAGTCATTTTAAGGGGATTTTTTTGGTATATTTTCCCCACTAAAACCAACTTAGTACCTGACATCACTGAAAACGGAATGCCGCACAGCTTCAGAAATCTGTGGATTCAGCCAAAAATATTCACTTAATCTCCTTCAAAATAGAATAACTAGAGCGCTGCATTTCAGCCACCTTTAAACCCCCCACTAGTGTCTGAAACACAGTGCTAAAGTTTTAAACAGCACCTGCTCTGTTCCTGCACCACTAATCCCGGTGTACAAGGTCCACAGCTAAATACAGACTGGACCTTCACCTAAACGCTGAGCTCGAAACAAGACACTCCAAGACTTTGACTATTAGCGACAGATGGAATACACCATCTCTAAATCTTAAAATAATGTTTTTCAGAATTCCCCCAAAATCCTTGAGGAGAGTTGTGACACTGTGTTGCACTATCCAGTTCACCAAGTAGCGTTTCCACTGTACGTGGCTTAGTAGGATTCAGCACATGCAAAAGTGTCTGGCTGCATTAAAGGGTTCCACAGTGCATGTGTTATGTAAATTCGCCACCAAGCCTCGGAAGTCTCAACACCCAACACCCGTGGCAGTACTGCGCTCTTGAAATTTTGGGTCTTCTTTCATCTGGTGTGAAGTAAGTTAAGTGATTATCATTAACAGACGTTATTAAATATCAAATATAACTGAACACCATGGTGTCTGAACATCAATGACTGTAGTATTAAGCAAACTGTATTGTTAAATAAACTGTCAGTTCCCATGTGTGTCGTATTAATGATTATTTTCTTGGAGAGTCCAATGATATAAATGAACTGACTGCCCTCAAAATCATGGTCATGTTCAACTTTATGACACTAGGAGAAATTTGGCTGATGCACTGTACTCAAAAGTGCCCTAAATTAAATAGGGAGCCATTGTGGACACTGCCACAGTGATGGAGTATTTTCGGTGAAAATGGTGAAGTGTTTTCTTCAATCAATACCTGCACACCAGAGCAGTCTCCAGTACTGCGTTCACACTCACGCCCTGCATTATAAGGGATTTATAAAATGTACAATGTCAGTTAAAGTGGTTCTTACTGTCCGTGGCTCCGGTTCTGGTCCAGTTCTCTGTCCCTGTGCTGTGTTGAATGTTCTCTCTGTGAGAGGCTCCTTCTGAAGGCTCCCCGATGTTGGTGTGAGGTTTCACCGACACTATGCTGTTGAAGGCATTCTGCGCGGAACTGGTGCTGGGCTCTGGCTTCTTATTGTCCGCCAGTCGTACGGCAAACCGGAGTCGGTAGTGAATTGCATCTCTGCTGGAGACAGTGTTGTCGCATGGTGCTGTAATACCCATGTCGTTCCCAGTCTCGCTCGGGAGCCCTGTGAGTTCTCTGCCTTCCTCAGATAGAGTCTGGTGGTCGTACTGATGCAGATCTTGGGGGTCCTGGTGCTTGGGGTCTTGATCCTGATCTAGCGCCGATTCAGTGGCTCCAATGACGGAGTCGTGAGTGTCTCCGACGGTCCTCCGACGAATCTGTGCGGAGGCGCTTTGGAGCTTGAAAACACTCCGATTTAATTTAATCCGGTTTGTTGGCTGCATCGCTGTGAACCAAATTACAGTGGGAAGAGCATAAAAGGCAGATTGAACCCACACTAGCTAACTTTCTGAAACATAACTAAACACCACTATTGTGCAGTGTTAATAATTCCACTATATATAACAAGTAACGAGATAATTCAGGGCCGAGGGGCGCTTTATTTAGTTTTAAAAGCGGCAGACTCGGCTAATGAAGCTAATGGCTAACGTTCCTCACTTGGAGGCGTTCTATCTCACACTCGCTGCTAATGTGGGGAAACCTGATATAACGTTTTATTTTGCAAACGAATGGGCTTGTTTTCCTTTACCACTCCTGCTGAGGTGCGGACTTTATTTCCCTCCTCTCTGGAAAATCCCTCTCCATTAACGTTTACGGGTTGGAACATTTATTTAGTTTTATTAGAACCCTGTTGGGACTGACGCGCATGCGCAGAGCCGCTCCGGTGCAACTCAAACAGAATTCATATATTGATTTGCTTTTGTTAATTTATTTACTTACAGTTTTTCTTTCAAATAATCCGCAGTTCCTACATTCACCAACCCATAAACCACCTCTCTGTGTATAGCACTGCCCGTTCTCCGAGAGCTCTGTGTTTAATTAAAGCTTGAAGTGGATCAATATCGGAATGTTTTAATGTTTGAAAAAAATAATAAATCAATATCCTGCGTGGTCTGAGGTTGTGGTTAATACTTCACAGGTTACAGGACATTTACACACACACACACACAAATAATTATATTTATTCAACCACCTCATGTCTGATAAAATGACAAGAAACTTTTATTCTGGTAAGTGGATTGTTTTTGTTTAAATCAGAAAAGTGTTCCTGGAATAATATAACATTTTTCTGTATATTTAATCTACACAATAAAATACATTTTTATTTTATAAATAAAATAATCTTTTTTATTTTATAACATTGTTTTTGTACATTTTTATTTAGCAACAGTGAAGAGATAGTGAGCAGTGGCACTAGTTTCAGGGTGACTCCTAAAATGGCAGCAGAAGAGACTTAATTGAAAGGTTAGCCGAGAACTGAACCCAGAAACTTGAACTTCATTTCAACTTTAAAGCTTAAATCTATTTACCTTCCATCATTGTTAAAGAATGGAAATTCCCTATTTTTATTTTCAGTCATTCCATTAAAATAAATAAATAAATAAATAAATAGTACAGAGTTCAGAATGTGTGTTAGGGTGAAGAGATGCAGATGAAGATGGAGATAAAGATTAAGAGACGGAGGTGGAGATGAAGAGAGAGAACTACATTTTGAAAGATAGCAATACTAAACACGGGGCGGCACGGTGGCGCAGCAGGTAGTGTCGCAGTCACACAGCTCCAGGGACCTGGAGGTTGTGGGTTTGTTTCCCGATCCGGGTGACTGTCTGTGAGGAGTGTGGTGTGTTCTCCCTGTGTCTGAGTGGGTTTCCTCCGGGTGACTGTCTGTGAGGAGTGTGGTGTGTTCTCCCTGTGTCTGAGTGGGTTTCCTCCGGGTGACTGTCTGTGAGGAGTGTGGTGTGTTCTCCCTGTGTCTGTGTGTGTTTCCTCCGGGTGACTGTCTGTGAGGAGTGTGGTGTGTTCTCTCTGTGTCTGCGTGGGTTTCCTCCGGGTGACTGTCAGTGAGGAGTGTGGTGTGTTCTCCCTGTGTCTGCGTGGGTTTCCTCCGGGTGACTGTCAGTGAGGAGTGTGGTGTGTTCTCCCTGTGTCTGTGTGTGTTTCCTTCGGGTGACTGTCTGTGAGGAGTGTGGTGTGTTCTCTCTGTGTCTGTGTGTGTTTCCTCCGGGTGACTGTCTGTGAGGAGTGTGGTGTGTTCTCCCTGTGTCTGCGTGGGTTTCCTCCGGGTGACTGTCAGTGAGGAGTGTGGTGTGTTCTCCCTGTGTCTGCGTGGGTTTCCTCCGGGTGACTGTCTGTGAGGAGTGTGGTGTGTTCTCCCTGTGTCTGCGTGGGTTTCCTCCGGGTGACTGTCTGTGAGTAGTGTGGTGTGTTCTCCCTGTGTCTGCGTGGGTTTCCTCCGGGTGACTGTCTGTGAGGAGTGTGGTGTGTTCTCTCTGTGTCTGTGTGGGTTTCCTCCGGGTGACTGTCAGTGAGGAGTGTGGTGTGTTCTCTCTGTGTCTGCGTGGGTTTCCTCCGGGTGACTGTCTGTGAGGAGTGTGGTGTGTTCTCCCTGTGTCTGCGTGGGTTTCCTCCGGGTGACTGTCTGTGAGGAGTGTGGTGTGTTCTCCCTGTGTCTGCGTGGATTTCCTCCGGGTGACTGTCTGTGAGGAGTGTGGTGTGTTCTCTCTGTGTCTGCGTGGGTTTCCTCCGGGTGACTGTCTGTGAGGAGTGTGGTGTGTTCTCCCTGTGTCTGCGTGGGTTTCCTCCGGGTGACTGTCTGTGAGGAGTGTGGTGTGTTCTCCCTGTGTCTGCGTGGGTTTCCTCCGGGTGACTGTCTGTGAGGAGTGTGGTGTGTTCTCCCTGTGTCTGCGTGGGTTTCCTCCGGGTGACTGTCTGTGAGGAGTGTGGTGTGTTCTCCCTGTGTCTGCGTGGGTTTCCTCCGGGTGACTGTCTGTGAGGAGTGTGGTGTGTTCTCTCTGTGTCTGCGTGGGTTTCCTCCGGGTGCTCCGGTTTCCTCCCACAGTCCAAAAACACATGTTGGTAGGTGGATTGGTGACTCAAAAGTGTCCGTAGGTGTGAGTGTGTGTGTTGCCCTGTGAAGGACTGGCGCCCCCTCCAGGGTGTATTCCCGCCTTGTGCCCAATGATTCCAGGTAGGCCCTGGACCCACCGCGACCCTGAACTGGATAAGGGTTAGAGATAATGGATGGATGGATGGAATACTAAACACACAGACATGGAAATAAATATGAAGAGATTGGGCTTCTAAAGATGTAGAAATTATTGTATGAATAGATTGGGATGAAGGAGATATGGATTGCCTACTTTGGTTTTCATTATGTTACTGACACTCTTGGTATGAAATCTGTGACTCTGAACCTAATACAGAAATAAACACTCCTCCTTCCCTCTCAACTTTACCCTGCGTTTCTCTACACCACATTTCCGAAATTAACACACAGAAGAACACTGCAGCACACATTAACAGAGCAATACTTTATTTCTTAAACATATCACTGTCTTTATTCTGTGATGTTTACAGGTTATATGTTAATAACATGATCTGTTCATATTTGATTCAGTATTTAAAGAGCCCACATGACAGCAAACCAGCGTCCATTAACTACTTATAGCCTTAAGCTCTGCCCATTCAATTAACAGTTCAGTCAATCACAACGATGTACATATATAATTCTAGTCTTAAAGACAAAATAAAAGTAATTTTAAGGACTAATTAGAGGTTGATATGTTTTTTCTACTTCATGAAAAACAGTCAGTGCCCTTAAAATATCTTGATTTTTATACAAACATTCACAATGAATCCCCCTCATAATTAATTATAATATAATATCATATAATAAAATACATTTATTAATATTCACGTATACACTGCACATTCCTCCATCTTTATTCTGATACTCTCTCCTCTCCTCTACTTTCTCTCTGCTCTTCGGTCCTTTCTGCTCCCTCTGTAGTGTTGCTGCAGATCTTCAGCACAGCCTGATTGAAGTCCTCTGACTGGTCAGCGAACACGTAATGACCCGCCCCTCTGATGACCTAAGAGAAAACAGCAATGGACAACAGAGGTCATGTAATCCCAAATGGAGCCCTGAGCCCTGCAGTCCTCCTTAAAGTCTATAATCTGGTGACATCAACAGCATGCAGACGCTCCGGGTGAAAGACTCTGTCAATGTTGGTCCAGTCTGAGGAGCTGCTGTTGGTGTATACCAGAGTGGATTTAAGAAGTCTGTGTGAGTTTGGTCAGTGAAAAATCTTTGAAAACGCATGAAACGCTTTAGCAGTTTCTCAAATTCACTCTATTCCCTTCAGTCCATGAAATGCATACTTTTACACAAACAGTAACCACAGCTAGAGGGCAGTAGTCTTTAAAAGCACTGAATTTGAAAGCGTATGGGCTGTGGGCAGCACGGTGGCGCAGCAGGTAGGTGTCGCAGTCACACAGGGGCCTGGAGGTTGTGGGTTCGATTCCCGCTCCGGGTGACTGTCTGTGAGGAGTGTGGTGTGTTCTCCCTGTGTCTGTGTGTGTTTCCTCCGGGTGACTGTCTGTGAGGAGTGTGGTGTGTTCTCTCTGTGTCTGCGTGGGTTTCCTCCGGGTGACTGTCTGTGAGGAGTGTGGTTTGTTCTCCCTGTGTCTGTGTGGGTTTTCTCCGGGTGACTGTCTGTGAGGAGTTGGTGTGTTCTCCCTGTGTCTGTGTGGGTTTTCTCCGGGTGCTCCGGTTTCCTCCCACAGTCCAAAATCACACGTTGGTAGGTGGATTGGCGACTCAAAAGTGTCCGTGAATGTGTGTGTGTGTGTGTTGCCCTGTCAAGGACTAGCGCCCCCTCCAGGGTGTGTTCCCGCCTTGTGCCCAATGATTCCAGGTAGACTCTGGACCCACCGCGACCCTGAACTGAATAAGGGTTACAGATAATGAATGAATGTATGGGCTGTTCTCTGCTTTCCACACTTGTCTTAAGAGTGCGATCAGAGGGCTGCTTTTTCAAAGGTAAATTTAACTGCCTGTATCTCCTGGACTTTACTCACTATGAGGTCAGTGTTGTGTCTGATTTCCTGGATTCTGGTTCCTGATTGACCATCGATACAGGAGCGGGATCCACTGATCACGGAAATATGGATGGAGGGATCTACTTGCTCCACCCGCTGCATCATAGGAAACTGAGCCCAGCCATATGGAACCGTCATGTTCTTAAATGCAGTTTCACCACTGACAGAGGACACACACAACAACAAATAAACAGAGCTCTGTTAATCTGTGTCAGTCAGTAGAGAGGAGATCTGGCCCTCTACATATTCCCTATATAGTGCACATCAGATAATTAAACTAATCTGACAGGGAAACACAAACCTTATAGCAAACTAAACATTATTTTGACATATAACGCACTACTTGAGTGGAGAAACAATTCCTTTATGACCTACACTGTGCCCTACAGAGAGTGTAGAGAGACATTTGGGATTACGCCGTTTAAACTTCACAGTGGGAAAAGAACGAGACAATACATGGTCGCTTACACACTAAAACAAAACACAAGTGAAATAAGATGATTACTGAAGATCATACTGTGTATGAATAGCTCACTCAGTTTCAGACACAAGAGCAGAGAAATGCACTGGAGTCTAACCTGATAACAGAATCCAGTGCTAATATGGCTAACTGAGTATAACAGTCTCTTTCTACTCATTACGCAACATGGTGGGATCCTTTACCCCCCTGATTCAAAGAGGCAGTGGGCTTCTGAGTGTTGTGAGACTTGCTCCAGCAGAAGGAAATCAGCTGTATGTTAAATAGATATATCCATGTTTCCCGTCTGTTTACATTAGTGCTACTCTCTCAAAGCAGGTCCCCAGAATGGACCCAAAATCACTTGACTGCAACTCATTTACATATGCACAAGGTCACAGTGAACTGGACTGTAGTGAGCTGCAGTGTGTACCTCGGCGTCTGGACGTTCAGGTGATAAATATAATCAAGCGCAGTGTTGTCCTCAAACACAGAGGAGTATTTCTGCTTAAAATCTTGTCTCAGAAACTGCAGCAACAATGGACCTGAAACACAGAGAGAGAGAGAGAGAGAGAGAGGTGCAGCTATATTTGAGAACCGCTAGTTTAGAATCACAAAGTCCCAGATCCCAGTTTAACTGTGAGACAGTTGTAGAACCTGTTCCGATGTGAGTGTGTTACTGGTGTGTGTGTTTTTTCCAGTGTGTGTAGTGGTACCCAGAGGTCCGGCGAGTCTTAGCAGAGCCAGAGGATTGAACGGATTCATAGCTGAACCCAGAACTTTAATCCACAGCGGAATTCTGCTCTGGTGTTCCTCAGAACCAGGTCGTTCAGGAAAACCCCACGGCTCCACTAGAATCAACTGCTTCACCCTTAGACACAGAAAACACACACACACACACACACACAGCAGTTTACCGCTGCCCTTTCACACAGGTTATAAACAATGTTTGAGCTCAGAGTAATCTTTGGCACAGAAAAATACCATATGAAATCCAATCAGTACCAGGTGTGTTTGCAATGTGTTCAGACCTGTGTGGGTGTGTGAGGGCGTAGGCTGTGGAAATGTAGGCTCCAAGATTATGACCCAGTAGAATCATGTCCTTCAGGTCGACCCGTTCTCTCCACTCCTCCAGAGAACGAACGAACCAACGTTCTGCCTCCTCGGCTTGTTCCGGCACTGGGGGCCTGCTGCTGCGCCCGAAACCCAGCAGGTCCACAGCATACACAGGACGGTTCTCCGCTAGAGCGCCCAGGTTCTTTATCCATAGACCCACACCACCCCCAAAACCATGCACCAGAACCAGGGGAACCTGTGGGCTCTCAACACTGGAGATATCTGAGTTCTTAGCATCCGTAATGGCCAGAGTCCAGATGTAGTTCCCATCAGAAATAGGAACCTGCCCTCTGGAGAGCAGGGGTTCTAGAGCTGAGGAGGAACATCAGAAGAATGTTACTGCCTTGTGTTTGTGTAGTAAATAATTACACTTACTTAATTACATGTAGGAGTTAGTACTGTCCCTAGGACCTTAATGGGTGGTTTCCCAGAGAGGGATTTAGCCTAGCCTTGGACTATATCCTACTTTCAGTAGAAAAAAATCACCATACAAAATGCTGCGTAATCCAGGACTAAGCTTAATCCCTGCCTGGGAACTAAGATTTGAAACTCTAGTCCAGTTTATTACAGTAGGCCTATATTAGCAAAAGTATCTCCATCTCCTATGTACTGTGACTGGAGGATGGATTTAACACCCTACACAGACACTGAGCATCATGAACTACTCTGCACTCACGACGGAGAATCTGTTCCTCTGCCTCCTTAAGGTGGAATGGAGATGTTGGGCACCAGGATGGAATCCAGCTGGAGATCCAGGAGGATCTGAGATAAACAAGAACAAACTGAGATCAACACTTGCCGTCACATATCTCAGTATCACATGCACCCTCTGGTCACACAAACACATTCTCCATGAAGAACACACTTCTGCACGTCTACACAGAACAATCACTGGATTAGGAACATCTCCCTTTTATCTTCACTTATGACAGCTCAACTGACTAAACAGGAGAACTTAGTAGTTCTTCAATTACAGACTGCGGTTCACTTGTTCCCTGCACACTTTCTTATCCCCTTTTCACCCTGCTCTTCAATGGTCAGGACCCTCATGGAGAAGGTATGGATCATTCTCTAATTTTCAGTCCAGAAGTGACACTTGAAGTGAATATACACCATCTGTATATTCAAAAACATAAACAGTAAACATCTATGTTCAGAGGGAGGAGTCCTCCTTCACCAAAACAGCCAAAAGAGTTTTTATGATAAACAAAAATTAATAAAGCTATAAATATATATTTACAGTTTTGAAATAAAACAAATCAAGACCTGCAGCGGAGCTCAGGGCAGTCCTTGAAAACACGCTCCATGTCTGGACTGAGAGACTCAAGTAGAGAAAAGTGGAGAGTACCTCTCACCCACTGCCTCTCTGTCCCTCAGGAACTCAGAGCTCCAGCTGTAGTTTAACCCTCTCCAGAACCTCCTAATAAACTATGCTAGACCCGTTCTGCTGGAGCTCAAGTTTTAATCCTCTAAAGCAGCGATTCTCAAATCTTACGACCAAATACCACAGATAAGTATGGAAGCCCATTTCTGCCCATTGAAGAAGCAAAGGCCATATACTAAGACAGTCTTAAATGATATACGAAGTTGAGATAGTAAGTCTTAATTATGAGATGCTAAGTCATTAGTACGAGATAGTAAGTCTTAATTATGAGATGCTAAGTCATTAGTATGAGATAGTACGTCTTAATTATGAGATGCAAAGTCATTAGTATGAGATGGTAAGTCTTAATTATGAGATGCTAAGTCATTAGTATGAGATAGTAAGTCTTAATTATGAGATGCTAAGTCATTAGTATGAGATAGTAAGTCTTAATCATGAGATGCAAAGTCATTAGTATGAGATAGTAAGTCTTAATTATGAGATGCTAAGTCATTAGTATGAGAGAGTACGTCTTAATTATGAGCTGTTAAGTCATTAGTACGAGATGGTAAGTCTTTATTATGAGATGCTAAGTCTTAATTATGAGATACCTATAGCAAGACAGCAGACCATGGTTGGTCCATTGAGGGGAAAAAGTCCATTGGCATATTTGCAGCTTTCGGGGTGGACCACCAGTCGTTAAACACATCACTGACACACAAGCAAAACTTGGAACCAGTTTAGTGACAATGCTGAGCCTAGCCAGGCACTGGAAGGGACTCTCAGTCAGCTTTAAATGCAGATATAGCACAGCATCCATTTTGATAAGTCATCTCTTTTGGCAAATTGGTAAACAAAGTTCTTCACCAGTTGAACGTGGTTTATCTGCTTTTGCAATCCACAAACTAGTATTGTAAGATGTTTCTTGGAATTTAGAAACCAGGGGTGATATTCTTTATTGTGGATGGGTACTGCTTCTGATCCTTCAAATATTTGCCCACATGCTACTTTTTTATGCAAAACTCATTTAAGAAACTATGAAAACTGAAAGATATACACATTAAGATTTTATCACCATTTATTCAATTAATTATTTCTCCGATTTCATACCACCTCAGGATGATTCCTGGACCAGCTTGAGGACCAGTGCTTTAAAGAGTCATACCCTTTCTTGAGTCAGTGATTTAGAAAAGAACTGGCTAGTGCCACAGACTTAATCTTTTAGAATTAATCAATATCACATCCACTAATTATGACATCTCATTCATCACTGTCCACAATTAACTACTCAACTCTGGACTGTGGTAGCCGTGTCCCACCATCTAAAGACCTCATTCCTCATTTTAGACCAGATTTACACGTCTCACCCACTGAATTTTATTGAAATACTGTTGGCCTTCCCCTTTAAACTAGAAACAGCAGCTTCTACGCTGAATGAGTCTTTTTTCAGACAGTTTACAAGGGGGGGTGTTATCTGTGTGAGATTATGAAGAAAAACAAAGTCATGGTTAACAATTTTAACAAGTTTATTTCAGAGGTTTAGGCTTTTTTCGCAGCAGGAGTTGTAGCTTTCTTGAGCTTCTTCACCTCATGCTTGATGATCTTGTTCCTCTGCAGAAACAAACACAGAAGAATCAGACACTTTTCCTGAATCAACAACATTACCATTCACACAACTGCATGACCAAGCTCAGGGCTCATTTGAGTTGTAGAAAAGCCCGGGTCAGTTACAGTCATGTCTAAGCTCAGATTAAAAATCACTCACCATTTTCTTGGCCTTCATGACCTTGTAGCGGTCAAAATCTGTCATTTTGGCCCTCTGTTAAAACAAAAAACATACAAACAGATCAGGTTCAGCTATAGTTTAACGTTAAGCAGTAAACACAAACTTCAGGAACCAGGTTTCCAACCAGGAGCAGAACTCCAGTCCAGTCAGCCCTGGTTCCATCAAAAGTGTAAAATCTCCCACCTTCTGTCTGGCTTCGATCTTCTTGGCCCAGCTGCTCTCAGCCCACTTCTGACTGATCTCAGCCTTTTCCCAAGCGCGTCTCACAAACTTCTGGCGAGCGCTGTTCAGAGGAACACAGAGGGGCAATACCATCAATAAAATTAAAAATCACTGCAGAAAAATGCTTTTGATTTCACAAACACTAAAAATGAGTTTTTATTTAATATTGATTTATTTACTGCATCCTTAACACTGCAGAAAGAAACCAGTGTGATGCTGATTCAGGGCTCAGTCTCAGGTTCTACACATTAGAACGGATCTATTCACACTAGTTGGTACGTACATGAAAAGTTAGACCACCCACTGTTCCCCAAACACCACTAATAACCCCAGCTGCTGAACTCCTGATAGAACCCAACACTGGAGGCCAGAGTTACACCTTAGCCATCTGAATCAATTCATCGTCCTGCTGGGATGGCCTTCATGAGACAAACCTGAATGTATGAAGTGGGAAGAATCTAAAGTATGTGGAGCTGGAACCCAAACGATACCCAGTCTGGCACCCGTCCCAGAGAACCATTCATTAGGACGGACACTAACCTAATGGTTAGAGACCGGGCTTGGAACCGGAAGGTTTCCGGTTCGATCCCGAGGATTGGTAGGAACATCCATGGCTGAAGTGCCCTTGAGCAAGGTACTGAGCCTCAAACGCTCGCTGGGCGCCGGGGATGGCTGTCCGCCACTCTTAGTGTGTGTGTGTTCACAGCCCCTAGTGCACTAGTGTGTGTGTGTGTTCACTGCCACAGAGGGGTTAAATAATTGCACATTTCACTCTGATGCTGTAAATAAGGTACTGGAATATTGAAAATGTGTTTACGTGTTAAACCATAATTATTGAAACATGCAGTATTGCGACATATCCTGATCTCAAATTATTGTCCAGCGGTATCTAACACCAAAGCCGCTCCAAAAGAGTGCAGGAGTTTGACCCTCACACACATTTAAACCACAAGACACACTTTAATATGTTCCCAGAAACTACATAAACACACCCCCGAAGTGTGAGCATCTCCCAGCCCAAATCCACTGATACAAGCGTGGACTCACCTGTGAGGTACTTTAATGACATAGTCAGTGAGCTGCATGCACTTAAAGGGCATTGCTTGCCTCCTCACTCCAGTGCAGGGTCCATCCACCAGAGCCTACAAACACAAACACAGTGAACATCAACATAACACACAATCATCATCATCTCACACACTGGTCCTGGACTACACCTATGAGGTAGAGAACCAGATCCAATCCAGCACAGTCCTGCCACACTCAAGTAGGTAAACAGGGGTATTCCAGAACCAGGGCTGAAGACCAGGAGTAGACACCATTACTGGTGAGAAGAAACAGGTACATACCCGGTTCTGGTCGATGATGTCTACTATGGTGACGAGTTTCCCCTCATGAGGTCCGAAAGCAACGTAGGCCACACGGCCAATTTCCACGAAGCGCTTAAACACCTGTTGACACACACATATTACACTGATTAAACACACAGCACCCATGTATCATGACTGGACAACAACTCCACATTAACATATATCACATTATGAAATGATCCAAATAAAACAGCAATGATTATACATTCATAAAATTCAATGACTATCATTTTTGAACATATTTTCAACATACATTACTGACAGCATGTCACTGATTCATTACAGGGCCCCGTCAGCTGTTATTTTTATGTTTAAAAACATGGACAAAGCCACAGAGTCCCATCTAAAGTTCTGATAATATGAGCCGTCCCCAGTTCTACTCGTCACCCGAACTTGACCTTTTATTTCCGAGCTCAGAACTGAAGCCTCACCCTGGTCTGGGCGATAAACTCAGGCAGAATCGTCCAGCAACACCGCGATAATTCTCCTAGACTGAATCAGCTCTACTCCCGGCGTGTTGTGCTTCACTCGCTCCCTCTCCCCCGGGACAACGCTCAACGTAACGGTGCAGCATTTAAGGTGGAATGGAAAATTGTACTACATCAAAGATAGTTAACTTTAGTTTTCTAAGACTACGTCTCATTCCAAACAGGCCCCGTTTACGGAGAAACGGAAACGCTTGGCTTTTTAAGGTGGAATGGAACAGAGTGTAACGTGGAGTTTTTAAGGTGGAACGGAAAGTCAAATAATCTTCGAACATTTATTAAGAGAAGGGGATAAACACTCCAAGACATACCGAATACCAAATACAAACCGAGTACAGATATTATTGGTCGGGTACAAGCAAGCGTTAAATGTATGTAAGTGAAAACCTGAGCAAAACCCGCAGCGTTCTTCCAGAGCACCACGTTTCAGCAGAAACGCCTCAACAAACTTCAAATTCCCACTTATATACTGAACATAACTCACAGCTACGCGCTTAAAGCCACTCCTTGACGACAAATATTGTAATAACCGGGTAAATAACGTGCGGAGATGCTGTTAAATCACGAATATTGAGTAAAATCCACAGCGGTGTCGGCGCGGAGAAACTCACCATGGCGGCTGATCCGAGCAGAAAGAACGGGCCACCTCCGCTCAGCGCTGATACCGCCCACCGCGCATGCGCAAGACTCACTGAGCGTCACGTCATCAAGTAGCCCAGAGCGCAAAGCTGCACCTATGCGCGCCGACAAATACTCTCTGCATAATCGTGCACCCCCATCTCCGCCATTTTACCACAGCGGCAGGAATCGAGTTTTTATTTAAGAGCCTTATTTTATAACCTACAAATTTCTTAATTATATTCAGCTTTATATTTGCACATTGCTGAACTTTAATATTAGCCTCAATTTTCCCCAGAAATTAAAGATGGGTGGATGTATTTCATTAACTAGTCCAACTTAGGGACTTTAATTACATGGTCATTTTTAGCAACATCAACACAAGTCAGAAAAGAGCTGCAGACATGTTCAGCATTAAAAAGCCTTTATTGTTCATGATCCGACATTTTACACAAGTTAAAACCACACAAATTAAAATATTTACATTATGAATATAAAGTGGAAATGGCTCTAGGAATGAAACAATACTGTAATGCCCTATACAAATAAACCTAAACACACATTTAATATATTCAGCGACAGCCAACAAAGGACTCGTTGTACTTTTCCAAAGTTTTGAGGGAGCGGCGAGATTTCTGCTTAAATATCGGAGAACGCAGGAACTGTGTATCTGTGAATTTATCTCCACGACGAAGCTTCCTGAGTGAGAGAGAGAGATATTTTAAAAAGTGTCTGTGAAAAACAGTTTAAAAAAAAACATGCAATGTCAGAAGGAAGTGACAGGACACATCGATACAGCAGAATTAAAACTACAGTGAAGAATCACAAGAAGTTAATCAGCAGAGAAAAGGTAACTAAATTAAAGATGGAACGTACGAACTAATGGATGGCTCTTTATAGTTGACAGCACTCGTACGGCGTCGGATGCGTATAGGGCCAGAGGTAGAGTCTCGTCCAGGAGCAAGTGTTTGATTGGCTGCAGGGGAGAGATTTGTGACATCATACAAAGCCAAGCCCAGACAGGAACGTACAACCAGCCCACCTGAGTGCAAAGAAACAAGTAACATTAAAACAACATCCCCAACACCTTCTGTCAACATTCAGCTGACGGAGTGTGAAGAATGTGAAACAAGGAGAAATATGTGAGAAATGTGATGTGAACAGGACAGAGAAACAAGACTTCAAGAGTAATGAGAGTTTAGATCATAAAGAATCTACATTACAAATTCCAGAAATGTTGAGTATCCACAGCAAAATGTACAGGTCTTTTACACTTCGTTGAACGAAAACAAACTCGTCTTATTTCACTTATGTTTGAACCTTTGTGTTCCTCCAGGACCAGTCACTGAATTTATTTATTTATCTAGGGGCGGCACAGTGGTGCAGCAGGTAGGTGTCGCAGTCACACAGCTCCAGGGACCTGGAGGTTGTGGGTTCGATTCCCGCTCCGGGTGACTGTCTGTGAGGAGTGTGGTGTGTTCTCCCTGTGTCTGTGTGGGTTTCCTCCGGGTGACTGTCTGTGAGGAGTGTGGTGTGTTCACCCTGTGTCCGTGTGGGTTTCCTCCGGGTGACTGTCTGTGAGGAGTTGGTGTGTTCTCCCCGTGTCCGCGTGGGTTTCCTCCAGGTGACTGTCTGTGAGGAGTTGGTGTGTTCTCCCTGTGTCTGCGTGGGTTTCCTCCGGGTGACTGTCTGTGAGGAGTGTGGTGTGTTCTCCCTGTGTCTGCGTGGGTTTCCTCCGGGTGACTGTCTGTGAGGAGTTGGTGTGTTCTCCCCGTGTCCGCGTGGGTTTCCTCCGGGTGACTGTCTGTGAGGAGTTGGTGTGTTCTCCCCGTGTCCGTGTGGGTTTCCTCCGGGTGACTGTCTGTGAGGAGTTGGTGTGTTCTCCCCGTGTCCGCGTGGGTTTCCTCCAGGTGACTGTCTGTGAGGAGTTGGTGTGTTCTCCCCGTGTCCGTGTGGGTTTCCTCCGGGTGACTGTCTGTGAGGAGTTGGTGTGTTCTCCCCGTGTCCGCGTGGGTTTCCTCCAGGTGACTATCTGTGAGGAGTTGGTGTGTTCTCCCTGTGTCTGCGTGGGTTTCCTCCGGGTGACTGTCTGTGAGGAGTTGGTGTGTTCTCCCCGTGTCCGCGTGGGTTTCCTCCAGGTGACTGTCTGTGAGGAGTTGGTGTGTTCTCCCCGTGTCTGTGTGGGTTTCCTCCAGGTGCTCCGGTTTCCTCCCACAGTCCAAAAACACATGTTGGTAGGTTGAAGTGACCATAGGTGTGAGTGTGTGTGTTGCCCTGTGAAGGATTGGCGCCCCCTCCAGGGTGTATTGCTGCATTGCGCCCAATGATTCCAGGTAGGCTCTGGACCCACCGTGACCCTGAATTGGTTACAGATAATGAATGAAATTTATTTTTTAAATATTGTCAACATGTCTCGGGTTTATAGAGTAGCGTGTGTCTGACATCAACTTGTGGTCAGTTTTATGGGTAGCCGGAAAGGATAAATTCATAGCATTACCAATGTACTGCTGATATTGACCTTTCACACATGCTTATATTCTTTGGAACAAACTGAAAAGTCAAAATATTAAAAGCACTTTCAAGATGTTAGGGTAAATTCATTCTGGAAATAAGTTCCACATCTGTAACTCTGAACAGAGGAGTGTAGGGGTTAATCAAAAAGCAGAGGGGACTTAGGTCCAAAAGTCTTCAGTCGGTAAAGAGGTAAAACTGACATTACCTTTTCTTCTCTTAGTCTTATTCGTTAGGACAGTGTTCTCCTGTTCACAGGATTGGCTCTGGCAGTGTGGAAGATCAATGAATGGACTGTCAATCATCAACTCTGCCTCTTCAGCAGGAGTTACAGGAAGTGAAGAGCAAGGAGCTGGAAATAATAATAAAAAAGTCCTGTGTTAAAAATTAAACAGCTTTTTTTCACACAAAAAATAGAACAGAATGCCAAAATTAAGTCTGATAAACCTTTATTGGGTTTACATTTGTTTCTCTCAGGGGCCTTTGGAGAGTCCTTTAAACTCTCAGGAGGTGGGAGTACAGGGGAAACGGGTATATGTAAATTCTCATCAGGTGCTTGTGGGGAATGTAGTTCTGTAGGGGCCCACTCTATATTGTCTGAGGATTCAGCACAGGAATTTCTGAGCTCTGTAATGTAAAAAACAAACAAACAATAAATAACAATAAATAAATAATAATAACACATTCCTGAATGTGTTTTAACATATTAAACGTTTTCTTTTTCTTCTCTGAAAGCTGCTAGTTTTGTGTTAAGTTAAAGATGCTTTCATTTAACAGAAGTGTTTTTCTGCTGTTTGGTTTAAGCTTAACTCTCTATCCGCTGCTATAAGTAGATTCTGCTGCTGTTTTAGATCTTGTCACATTACCGCCACAGGGGCAGCCATTGCCTGAAGGTTAGAGGTCTGGGCTTGGTACCAGAAGGTTGCTGGTTTGATCCCGACGACTGGTGGGAACATGGCTGAAGTGCCCTTGAACAAGGCACAAAATGCTCCCCGGACGCAGAGCTGCTCCAGGTGTGTGTGTTCACTCCCACGGATGGGTTAAATGCATAGGTCAAAAATGAATATGACACAGGCCTAACTCCAGGCAGACTATGTGGCAGGTGTTGATGATCTGAAATGCAGTGAGAGATGTGTGTACCTGGGTGCTTGGCAGAGGCTCTGCGCTGTTTTGGAGCATTTCCTTTTCCTTGCTTCTGAGCAGATCTTCTTTTGGAGCGAGCTCTTCTCTGCGGTGGGCTTCGTGCTCGTCTTAATTTCTTTTCAGGAACGTAGAGGCTGTCATTCGCATCATCCTCTGATTCTGAAGGACTCATCTCTATGGTAGAGGGAGTGGGCTGGGTCCCCTGGGTGTGTGGGGCCATTTGAGTGGGCGTGGTCTGTTCTGCTGCAGGCTCAGAGCACTTGGCGCCAGCTCTGAATGGCGTTATATGGACTGCTTCCTCACAGTCAAAATCGAAGGTGTCGTTTCCTCCGAGACTCGAGTTTAGATTCGTATGAGCTTTGGAGTTATTTGATCGGTCTCTGCTTTTGGACCGTGCCCGAGGTTTAGAGTTCTCCCACGGCTTCTTTAGAGGAACGCGCTCTGGTTTCCTACCTCTCTCGGGTTTGGGCTGAGCTGCTCGCTTCTTTGTTTTTCGGGAAGCATTGCGCTGAGGAGGCTCCGGAGTGGAGTGCTGAATGGCTGGGAGGTCTGACAAATACATGAACATTAGTACAGGAAAAAACAAAACGTTCTTCAGAAAAATGTGATCCTTTATCATTGTGATGATGAAAAAACTGCCAGTCTTTCTTACCTGAGAGCTCAGATTCCAGATTGGCCCTGGAGCTGTCGATCATACCGTGCAGAAGTGGTTTCTGATCCAAACTCAATGGGTTCTCAGCAGCTATAATACACTCTGCATTCTCGTCTGGGTCCTCTGTAGTCTCAGAGTGTGGGGGCTCTACGTCCTCTGTGACAATAACACCCACAGAAGTAGGGTCAAATAATGAGCTTCGCCTCCTCAGGCGCTCTGTGCGTTTCTTTCCGTCTCCACGCCGCCGCGTTCCTACAGTTGCTGGCAGAGAACCTGCCTCACCACCTTTTCCAGCAGGAAAAGAGACTAGGAAGCAAAAACACAGAGTTTAAACAGGTTACAGCCTCAATGTTCAAAAAAGTTTCATCATTTTAAGTTAATATAGTTTACAAAAACCATCTTCTAAACAGATAACTGGGGTTTTAATGTTGTAATTTCCAGAAGACGCTCACCAGTCTCCGCAGAACACTGCTCTATGAAAGGCTCAGGAGAGCGGTGCTTCTCTTCTTGACTGAGAGCTTCATTTTGTGTCTTCGGCCTTAACCAGGACAGAATCACAATTATACACAGTTCAATTCCAGTTAAAAGCTGGAGAATTTGATTTAAGAATTTGATACTGGGTCACTTTACCAGAGAGCTGGTTAATCGATAAACAAATAAACTCACGAAGGACTGCTGAAGTCCAAGAGTAACTTTGGCTCCTCTGAAATCTGAAAACAACACAACAAACACACACAAATAAAAACAGATTGCAGAGAGAAAAGACTGTGGAGCTTTGCTATGACATGGATTACAAATAGTGGTCTTCACTGCACCCCAATTAAACTATAAACAAGCTTTGATAAAATGCCAGCACATTTCAGCACAGAGAATATCTCACCTGAGCACTCCTCACTGTCCCTTCCCTCAGAGCCCTCTTCAGCATCAGCAGGTGAAAGAAAAGTGCCTGTCTCTCTCTCTTCATCTGGAGAATGACCCCATGTGCTTGCCGTACCTTCTCCCTCTCTGCCTGAAGTGCCAGGGCCAGGGCCTTGTTGTTCACCTGGACACTCTTTAGTACGAAGGGCTTCACAGTCACTACACAAGGTACAACAGCAGAGGTCACAACAGAGAACACACCCTCAATCACCACTACACACAACTCAACACTTCTTCACAGCACTGTAAACATCCCAGGGAAGTAAACAGAGTGAATGGAACCAGGTGTCTCCATGTTTCCAACACAGAACGAGCATTTATTTCCTCTCCACCAACACCCATGACCTTCACTTGTCCAAAGAGCTTTATATGATGTGATGTTGATGATAGGGCGGCACGGTGGCGCAGCAGGTAGGTGTCGCAGTCACACAGCTCCAGGGGCCTGGAGGTTGTGGGTTCGATTCCAGCTCCGGGTGACTGTCTGTGAGAAGTGTGGTGTGTTCTCCCTGTGTCCGCGTGGGTTTCCTCCGGGTGCTCCGGTTTCCTCCCACAGTCCAAAAACACACGTTGCAGGTGGATTGGCGACTCGAAAGTGTCCGTAGGTGTGAGTGTGTGAGTGAATGTGTGTGTGTCTGTGTTGCCCTGTGAAGGACTGGCGTCCCCTCCAGGGTGTATTCCCGCCTTGCGCCCAATGATTCCAGGTAGGCTCTGGACCCCCCGCGACCCTAAATTGGATAAGGGTTACAGATAATGGATGGATGGATGTTGATGAAAGAGAACAGTGGACATCTCAACTCAGTAAGTTTGTCCCTCTCAGCATCCCTTTCCAACAGGAATGGATTTAAACACCAACAGCTTCTCCAAATTATGGGCACACATCAGCCGTTTACTATGCTTCTACTTAAGCACTTTTAGAGGAAGACGTCTGGTTCCATTCACTGATACAATACGAAGAACATAGAAAAGTAGGTCTATATACACCACTCGTTACCCGTGTTTCTGTGTTTTAGTTTTGAAAGTCCGTGGCTTGCAGCACTAGCACTCGCCAGTCTCTGATTCCTTTTCTCTTTCATCTTCTCCTTGATGTCGTCCAGACTTTGCTGGAATGACTTTTTCTGGACCACCCTCTCTCGAACCATGATGTAATCCCACTGTTAAAAGGTGAAGGAGGATTTTTTTTAAACGTTTAGATATTTAATACATGTCTGACAATGACAACATCTGTTATAAATAAACTAATAAATAATAAACAATGTCACAGAGAAGCTGTCTCTGTAATGGGGGAGAGAGAGAGAGAGAGAAGTAGTAATAATAATATAATACATAACGATAAATACGTTGTTTACGTAATTTTAATACGTGCTCTATAATGTTTTGACGTCTGTAAACGTGGCTGTGGTAACTAGATCATAATAAAATGATTTTAAATGTCTTTTCATTCAGCTTATTTGAACGTTCCGTTCCACCTTAAATATTGCAGCAATAACTGCACAATTTAAGGTGGAACGGAACAACTCCAATAAGAAGCTGGTGACGAGGGGGCGTAGATTCATAGAATTTCGTGAAATATCATTTCTAAATGATCGCCAAATGTCTACAAATGCTTTTAAAGAATCTGTCACTCTACAAACACCCCGAAATGTGTATTTATGCGCCGACGTTTAGTACAGTTTAAGTCAATGTTTAATGTTATTCGCCCCAGTGAGTCAATCCCCTCCCGCAAACCACAGTAACTGAGATAATGACATAATTCGGACATAAACAACAAACTGACCCTGAAATGTTTTACCTGGACTCACCGTTTAAAGCAGGATTGCAGAAACCGTACTCAACGGAACCAGAGATTCAGCTCCGCACGTGACGTCACGCCTCTCCCCTTTCTCTCCGGACGTTAACATTCGAAATCTGCGCCGTGAGTCCTGATTGGTCAAAGCGGCGTCTACGTCACTACGTCGCTAAGTTTCACACATAATGAATGTTTACATACGTTTTAATAAAATAAGTGAGTAGAAATAAAACTAATCAAATAAATGTATTAATGATACACAAATATGTACAAATATGTGAGCAATAATCACAGTACATATAAATTATAAATAAAAGTAAGTGCTTCTAAATGTATTGAAGGCATGACATAATTAAATATTATTTGAATAAATAAGAGGCGGCAGGTAGGGGGCGCAGTCACAAAGCTCCAGGGACCTGGAGGTTGTGGGTTCGATTTCCGCTCCGGGTGACTGTCTGTGAGGAGTGTGGTGTGTTCTCTCTGTGTCTGTGTGGGTTTCCTCCGGGTGACTGTCTGTGAGGAGTGTGGTGTGTTCTCTTTGTGTATGCGTGGGTTTCCTCCGGGTGACTGTCTGTGAGGAGTGTGGTGTGTTCTCCCTGTGTCTGCGTGGGTTTCCTCCGGGTGACTGTCTGTGAGGAGTGTGGTGTGTTCTCTTTGTGTATGCGTGGGTTTCCTCCGGGTGACTGTCTGTGAGGAGTGTGGTGTGTTCTCCCTGTGTCTGCGTGGGTTTCCTCCGGGTGACTGTCTGTGTGGTGTGTTCTCACTGTGTCTGCGTGGGTTTCCTCCGGGTGCTCCGGTTTCCTCCCACAGTCCAAAAACACACGTTGGCGACTCAAAAGTGTCCGCAGGTGTGAGTGTGTGAGTGAATGTGTGTGTGTGTGTTGCCCTGTGAAGGACTGGCGCCCTCTCCAGGGTGTATTCCCGCCTTGCGCCCAGTGATTCCAGGTAGGCTCTGGACCCACTGTGACCCACTGTGACCCTGAATTGGATAAGCGGTTACAGATGATGGATGGATGAATAAATAAGCATTGCATTGTTAATTTTAATGTTTTTATGCATATAGACCAAAGTTTTCAATGTGGTTACACTCATACATTGTCCTGTGTAGCACTGCTTTTGAGGTTGCACTTTGTGTATTCATGGTATGTATAATATGACGATGACATGTCCAGCATGTCAGATTTTTTTTTCTTGTTTATTTTTCACCTAATCTGACATCTACTGCAGCAAGTCCCTTGAGGGTGAGAGCAGAGCACTCTGTGGGTCTTCCTCCCTCTCGGAGCTGCTGCCGTCCTGAGGAGATACCCTTCTCCACACACTTACACCTTTGGAAAGTTTCACCCAGTCACTCACACACACACACACACACACACACACACACACACACACACACACCCAGTCACTCACACACTCACAGTTGTTGACCATTACACACATTCAGCCAGTCACACATTTGTAGTAATTTCATTCATTTCTAGAGCTGCAAGTCTGATGATTTTCCACCAGATGGCGGTAATGTCCCTCACACAGACTCGCTCTGAAACAGATCCTCGTTCAGGTCTGATCATACACACGGGTCCACACACACACACGCACACACACACACACAGATCCACCCAGCTCTGAGACTCTTCCACACACTCATAGTTCCTCACCGTCCTCTCTGTAAAGCAGGTATTGGCATTTATTTAATAGTGTTATATAAATATATATTTATTATATATATAGATATATATTATATATATATAATATATAGATATTTTACTTAAAGGACCTAGTATAATTCTTCATGTGAGATACAACTCTGTCTGCACAGTATCAAACCACACATAAAACAGCTCGTTCAGGACATATCACAGTTCATTAATAATTATTATCTATCTTACAAATCAGGTGTTTATTTTAATCTAATGTTAAATTCATCAACGTTTCTGATATTCAAATAATTCTGTCAGTTAGTTCCCCACCTGTTTTCCGTCTCTGAAAACCTGCCTCTTTTGCGTCTGTGCCAAATGTTATTGAAGTATTAGCCAATCGTAGAGCAAGAAGGGCACTACTGACCAATCACAGCAAGGGGCGGGGTCGTCTCTGTGCAGGTGTGCATAAATGATCGCCTCAGGTGGAGAGAGTGGTGGGGAGCTGTTCTTTAGCAGATCATCGCTTTTCCAGTGCAAGATATTTACAGTGTGTTCTTCTCCGCCCTCTGATCCAGACATGGCCAAGAGCAGCTCCTCCAGGAAATCTCTTAAAAGTCTGTTTTCCAAAAGCGACCTGAACTTGAAGGAATCCTCAGAAAAGGAAGAGAAGCCTAGAGCTCTGAGGCTGTTCTCCTGGAAGAAGAAGAAGAAGAGAGCAGCAGACGATCCACTGACTGAGAGGTAACACAGAACCGGGTTAAACCCTCTTTCCCTTTAGTTTCTGGTGGGGTCTGTTTCCAGAGCATCTGCTGCCGAAGCTTGGGGTGTCAGGGCTGTGCTGGTGATGAACTCAGATAGCGTTCTTCACTTATTTCTGAATTAAAATGATATAAATAGGTCCCGGTTTTGGGACTTCACTCATGTTTCCTGGAGCAGGTGGATGTTCTCCTCTTTGACCTCCTCAGGTGTTTCTCCTGACCCACGTGCAGCATGAGATTTGCGGGGGTTTGACCTGAAAATGAAACCTGGAATTAACAGCGTTCTGCATATGCAGCTCAGACGGCTTCCCCTGCCCTTTCCAGACAGACACTAAACCGCCTGCAGTGGCTCAGGGTCAGATCACCTGACCTTATTTTCACTCTGTAGATTCTCAGCCACCGACCTTTTATGGTTCTCACACACCCTGTGTCTCTATCTCATGCTCTCTGTGTCTCTGTCGTGGGCTAGTTAACTGCTAGATCCACCTGGCCCTGCCAGCACGCCCCCGCTGGACACATAGTAACACCAAGGTTTGTTCAGGGGTTAATAAGTTGGCCCTATATATGGACAATCTCCCAGGGTCAGTGATAGGACCAGGATGGGTTAAATATGGGATCCATCTGAGCTGGACACAACCCAGTCTACACCCATGTGGACCCCGTATAGATGTAGCCCACCTGGGTCCCATAGATCTCCCATGGACCAACCCCCACTGAGACCTTGCCCATCTGGAACCCAGTGAGATTTCTACGAGGGACAAGGCTTTATCATGAGAAGCTTCCTGCTCCAGCAGACGTTTTACCCGGGGGTGTCACATTAGCGGAATGCTGGCTGGAGATCGTTCACTGTAGCCGTTTTCACGTATGCACTCCAGAAAGTGATTTCAGAGTGTGGTTCCAGAGTTATCTGAGCAACAGCTAAGACAGAGTATCAGGAAAGTTTAAAGTGAATACGTCATTGAATATATTTTCATTATTGTTTTCATTAATGAAATGAACACCTGCAATTACGAGACTCAGACTTACACCTCGAGACTCAACTTAGACGTACACCCGAGACTCAACTTAGACTTACACCCCGAGACTCAACTTAGACGTACACCCGAGACTCAACTTAGACTTACACCCAAATACTCAACTTAGACGTACACCCGAGACTCAACTTAGACGTACACCCGAGACTCAACTTAGACTTACACCCCGAGACTCAACTTAGACGTACACACGAGACTCAACTTAGACGTACACCCGAGACTCAACTTAGACTTACACCCAAAGACTCAACTTAGACGGACACCCGAGACTCAACTTAGACTTACACCTCGAGACTCAACTTAGACTTACACCCAAAGACTCAACTTAGACGTACACCCAAGACTCAACTTAGACTTACACCCTGAGACTCAACTTAGACTTACACCCCGAGACTCAACTTAGACTTACACCTCGAGACTCAACTTAGACTTACACCTCGAGACTCAACTTAGACTTACACCCCGAGACTCAACTTAGACGTACACCTCAAGACTTAACTTAGACTTACACCTTGAGACTCAACTTAGACGTACACCTCAAGACTTAACTTAGACTTAAACCTCGAGACTAAACTTCGACTTACACCTCGAGACTCAACTTCGACTTACACCTTGAGACTCAACTTAGACGTACACCTCGAGACTTAACTTAGACTTACACCTCGAGACTCAACTTAGACTTACACCCCGAGACTCAACTTAGACTTACACCCCGAGACTAAACTTAGACTTACACGTTGAGACTCAACTTAGACGTACACTTCGAGACTCAACTTAGACTTACACCTCAAGACTCAACTTAGACTTACATCTTAAGACTCAACTTAGACTTACACCCTGAGACTCAACTTAGGCGTACACCCCGAGACTTAACTTAGACTAACACCTCGAGACTCAACTTAGACTTACACCTCGAGACTCAACTTAGACTTACACCTCGAGACTCAACTTAGACTTACACCCCGAGACTCAACTTAGACATACACCTTGAGACTCAACTTAGACTTACACCCCGAGACTAAACTTAGACTTACACGTCGAGACTCAACTTAGACTTACACCTCGAGACTCAACTTAGACTTACACCTCGAGACTCAACTTAGATATACACCTTAAGACTCAACTTAGACTTACACCCTGAGACTCAACTTAGACTTACACCCTGAGACTCAACTTAGACTTACACCCCGAGACTCAGCTTAGACGTAAAACCCGAGACTCAACTTAGACGTACACCCCGAGACTCAACTTAGACTTACACCCCGAGACACAACTTAGGCGTACAACACAAGACTCAACTTAGACTTACATTTCGAGACTCAACTTAGGCGTACCACCCGAGACTCAACTTAGGCGTACAACCCGAGACTCAACTTAGACGTACAACCCGAGTCTCAACTAAGACTTACACCCCTAGACTCAACTTAGACTTACACCCCGAGTCTCAACTAAGACTTACACCCTGAGACTCAACTTAGACTTACACCCCAAGACTCAACTTAGACGTACAACCCGAGACTCAACTTAGACGTACACCTCAAGACTCAACTTAGACCTACACCCCTGAGACTCAACTTAGACTTACACCCTGAGACTCAACTTAGACATACACCTCAAGACTTAACTTAGACTTACACCTTGAGACTCAACTTAGACGTACACCTCAAGACTTAACTTAGACTTACACCTCGAGACTAAACTTCGACTTACACCTCGAGACTCAACTTCGACTTACACCTTGAGACTCAACTTAGACGTACACCTCGAGACTTAACTTAGACTTACACCTCGAGACTCAACTTAGACTTACACCCCGAGACTCAACTTAGACTTACACCCCGAGACTAAACTTAGACTTACACGTTGAGACTCAACTTAGACGTACACTTCGAGACTCAACTTAGACTTACACCTCGAGACTCAACTTAGACTTACATCTTAAGACTCAACTTAGACTTACACCCTGAGACTCAACTTAGGCGTACACCCCGAGACTTAACTTAGACTAACACCTCGAGACTCAACTTAGACTTACACCTCGAGACTCAACTTAGACTTACACCTCGAGACTCAACTTAGACTTACACGTTGAGACTCAACTTAGACATACACCTTGAGACTCAACTTAGACTTACACCCCGAGACTAAACTTAGACTTACACGTCGAGACTCAACTTAGACGTACACCTCGAGACTCAACTTAGACTTACACCTCGAGACTCAACTTAGATATACACCTTAAGACTCAACTTAGACTTACACCCTGAGACTCAACTTAGACTTACACCCTGAGACTCAACTTAGACTTACACCCCGAGACTCAGCTTAGACGTAAAACCCGAGACTCAACTTAGACGTACACCCCGAGACTCAACTTAGACTTACACCCCGAGACACAACTTAGGCGTACAACACAAGACTCAACTTAGACTTACATTTCGAGACTCAACTTAGGCGTACCACCCGAGACTCAACTTAGGCGTACAACCCGAGACTCAACTTAGACGTACAACCCGAGTCTCAACTAAGACTTACACCCCGAGACTCAACTTAGACTTACACCCCGAGTCTCAACTAAGACTTACACCCTGAGACTCAACTTAGACTTACACCCCAAGACTCAACTTAGACGTACAACCCGAGACTCAACTTAGACGTACAACCCGAGACTCAACTTAGACGTACACCTCAAGACTCAACTTAGACTTACACCCCGAGACTCAACTTAGACTTACACCTCGAGACTCAACTTAGGCATAGAACCCGAGACTCAACTTAGATGTACAACCCGAGACTTAACTTAGACTTACACCCCGAGACTCAACTTAGACTTACACCTCGAGACTCAGCTTAGACTTACACCTCGAGACTCAGCTTAGACTTACACCCCGAGACTCAACTTAGGCGTACAACCCGAGACTCAACTTAGGCGTACAACCCGAGACTCAACTTAGACTTACACCTCGAGACTCAACTTAGACGTATAACCCGAGACTCAACTTAGACTTACACCCCTAGACTCAACTTAGACTTACACCCCGAGACTCAACTTAGACTTACACCCCGAGACTCAACTTAGACGTACACCTTGAGACTCAACTTAGACTTACACCCCGAGACTCAACTTAGACGTAGAACCCGAGACTCAACTTAGACGTACAACCCGAGACTCAACTTAGACTTACACCCCAAGACTCAACTTAGACTTACACCCCGAGACTCAACTTAGACTTACAGCCTGAGACTCAACTTAGACGTACAACCCGACACTCAACTTAGGCGTACAACCCGAGACTCAACTTAGGCGTACAACCCGAGACTCAACTTAGGCGTACACCCCGAGACTCAACTTAGACTTACACCTTGAGACTCAACTTAGACGTACACCTCAAGACTTAACTTAGAATTACACCTCGAGACTCAACTTAGACTTACACCCCGAGACTCAACTTAGACTTACACCCCGAGACTAAACTTAGACTTACACGTCGAGACTCAACTTAGACATACACCTCGAGACTCAACTTAGACTTACACCTCGAGACTCAACTTAGACTTACACCTTAAGACTCAACTTAGACTTACACCTTGAGACTCAACTTAGGCGTACAACCCGAGACTCAACTTAGACTTATACCTCGAGACTCAACTTAGACTTACACCTCGAGACTCAACTTAGGCGTACAACCCGAGACTCAACTTAGACTTACACCTCGAGACTCAACTTAGACTTACACCTCGAGACTCAACTTAGGCATACACCCCAAGACTCAACTTAGACTTACACCTTTGAGACTCAGCTTAGGCATACACCCCAAGACTCAACTTAGCCACACACCCCTGAAGTGTGACTTAGACTTGCACTTGCAAGACTCAACTTCTAGAGCATTCAAGAGCACCCTTGACTTGACTTAGACTCAAACCCCAAGATTCAACTTAGACTTACATCCCCTAGACTCGACTTGTAGAGCATTCAAAAGCACCCAAGAGACTTGACTTAGACTCACAACCCAGACTCTACGTAGATACATACTCCCAAGATTTACAACCTAGAGACTCAACTTAAACTCGCACAACCAAGACTCTACTTAGAATCACAACCCTAAGACTCTACATAGACTTACATTCCCAAGACATGACTTAGATTTAACCCAGAGACTCAACTTAGACATACATCTGCAAGACTAGAATTAGACTCATACCCCTCAGATTCAACATAGACTTACACCCCACAGGCTAGACCTAGAGTTGTACCCTGAGACTCAGTTTAGACTTGTGTTCCAGAGACTCAACTTAGACCTGTACCACCAAGACCTGATTTATATTCACACCCCAGAGACTTGACTTAGACTTGAACTTTCAAGAATCTTTTTAAAATAGCACCCTGCGGCTCCAGTAAAACTTGCATACCATAGACTTGACATTGACTTAGACTCAAGTTATACTCACACCCCCAAAACTCAACTTAGACTCATACACCCAAAATTCAACTGAGACACAGCTGAGCATTCCAAGACTCACCCCACCAATATTTGACTCAGACTTGGCTATTCCAGAGAACTGATTTAGATTCTCACCACAGAGACTCAACTTAGACTCACACACTTGAGACTCGACTTGCATCACCAAGATTCAATTTACATAGATTCACACACTCAAGACTCAACAATCACACCTCAGAGCACCCTGAGACTTGACGCTTGCATTCCAGAGACTCATCTTAGAGTCAACTTAGACTCCCACCCCAGACTTAGACTCATATCCCTTAAGAATTGACATATTCTCGCATTTTAAAAACATGATTTAGACTTGTACCTTTAAGATTTCTCTTAGACTCACACCATAGAGACTCAGTTTAGACCCCTGAGACTTGATTAGACTTACTCTCCAGAGATATGACTTAGACTCTCACTCCTAAGACTCTAAACCTCACACCTGAGAGACGAGAGACATGAAGATCTGTGTTAGATATTAGAAGTCTAGATTTATCTGCATCTGGGTCACACACCTTGGAACCTTCTGTGGAAGCATGTATATGTTTGTGTGTGTGTGAGATGTTGTTTTAAAGTCAACACGTATTATACACACCATACTTTACAGCAGTCCAACAGGTAACATCTGTGTTTACCATGTGTCAATGGGCCCTGTTTACACAGTGTTAGCGACGCCTCCTGAAACCAAACAGAGTGTGTGCCAATGGTGGGGTCACCTAGAGGAACCTGAGCAGAACACACCCCCACTGTGTAAACCAGCCATCGCTCACAGGGTCAGTGTTTGAGTCTCTACACGAGTCTGTATTCAAGGCTGTAACCTGTGTTTAATCAAGCTCAAACTGTTTATTCATTTTTAACAGTGTATGTAGATTATATGGTGCATATTTAGAAAGTTAGCCATTGACACACTGTAGTAGAGATGTTGGCTTTGTTCATTGTTTTTACGAAATGCTTGGATTCCAGAGTTGTGGCCTGATGCCAAGATGCGCTATGTATCTTTTACATCGACACTGTACTGAGTGTGTTCATCATAAAGCTCTGGAGCAGCTGCACATGAGCCTGAGATCACCATGCTCAATGCCAAGCATGGCCTAGAGGAGGATAAAGCCCCTCAGCTTGGGGCTGTGGAGTGGTGGAAATGTGTTCTCTGATGTGATGGAGCTGGGATGTGTTGGATACGTGTTTATGATCCAAAAGTAATTATCAACCCCCCCAGCACCTTCAGCGCGGTTATAACATCTTGTTACAAAGCTTTATTAAAACAGAGGCTAAGAGCAGTGTCCAGTCAGCGTTCCCCTGCTGTCAGTGTATTTGATCTAAAGTGTCTGATATAAAGTGATGTAAAGAGCCCTCAGTTCTGGACCTTGCTGTGAAGTGAGTTCCGCGCTGGAGGATGTAGTGTTGTTTAAAGTGGATGGAACCTGCTGCTCCACATGTTTGTGAGCTCTGTCATGTTCTCGAAGAGAAACCTGAAGCTAACAACCATTCCCCGGGGCAGGTCTCGATGTTTCAGTGGGAGAGGAGCATAGTGACCATGGCCTTTTCTCCAACGAGGGGCTTGTTTTGTTGCAGGACTCAAGGGTCAGACAGGTTTCTGTTGTACATCCTTTAAAACATCATTAAACATCATCTGCACTGAGCCACAGCAACCAAACAGTGCTGTCCAAACAAAACCCTGTATCTCCGGTTTTCTCAGTACTTCAGTCTTCTGGTGAATGGAATGGAAACTGTGTAAGATGAAGAACACATACCTGTTTCATTAAATCTCTCTCTCTCTCTCTCTCTCTCTCTCTCACACACACACACACAGAGCTAAACACTGCAGGCTTTAATACAATATGTTCTGCTTTAGGTCCTAACCCTGTGTAGTGTGTACCCGCTCCAGGTGTGTACCCTCTCACTTCAGTATTGCACACCGACCTCAATCTTTATATCATTTTCATATGCAAATATATGAAAATCGATCCAGAAGGAGAAGAACAGGGTGATCCACTCTTCTGTGCTGAGATATGCTGGATGCTCTGCTCTGAGACAATCCACTGGCCATGGCTCACTGTCTCAGGGCCGAAAGAAGGTTTAGGAGTGGACACATCTTTGAGATTCAGGGTGGGAAAGGTCTACCTGAGTCTTCTGCCCCTGGGGGACACCCAGAGGTGGGGACAGACACGCATCCTCATTTGGGGTAAACCTGCATCCTTCTCCCAGAGTCCACATAGTAATTTCTGCTCCATTTAAGGTGGAATGTAAAGTTCTGCTTGTAACAGTAAATAGCTTATGGGCCATTTAATGTAGAATGGATAATTTTACCAGGGCAATATTATTTTCTATTCCATTTAAGTTGGAACTGAACACTGTGAGGGCAAAAGAACACAGCTGCTCAACATTTTAAGGTGCAAAGGAGAGCTCAATTGAGACATTTTAAAGTCACTAACGTTGTTGTTGGTGCAACCAACAGCGGAACACGACATGCCTTTCAAAATGTCCAAATGTAAGAGTTTATAATAAGTGAGAAATTCATTCACTCATTCATTATCTGTAACCCTTATCCAGTTCAGGGTCACAGTGGGTCCAGAGCCTACCTGGAATCATTGGGCGCAAGGTGGGAATACACCCTGGGGGGGTGCCAGTCCTTCACAGGGCAACACGTGGGGGAAACCCACGCGGACACAGAGAGAACATACCACACTCCTCACAGACAGTCACCCGGAGCGGGAATCAAACTCACAACCTCCAGGTCCCTGGAACTGTGTGACTGCGACTCCTACCTGCTGCGCCACCGTGCCGCCCTAAGTGAGAAATGATAACTAAAAAAATATCACATACTTCCATAATCACTGGTATCTGCAAAGAATTTCCTGAAGGTGACAGTGAGCCGACTGTCAACATTTCTTTAGAGTGTTGTAAAACTCTCACTTTTCATCTGTCACATGCTTTTTTAAAACAACCAAGAGCCAAGTGAATTGAGAGCGGAGATCCGAGCTGTGCCTGTACCACTCAAAATCAGCTTTCAGAAATAAACACTCGCATCATTAATCAATTAATTAATTCATCCATTCATCTGTCGTTTGTAAACACATCCTCCTCATCAGGTTTGCAGTGGATTCAGAGCAGAGAGAGAGAGAGAGAGAGAGAGAGTTCTCGCCCCCTCTGGTTTCTGGGTAATTTCTGTGATGTGTCTGTACGTGTTTAAACCTCTGCATTCCAGGCATGTTCTACCACACACACACACAATCAGGGCTTTAACTACACAAACACAACAACTACACAACATCCATAGGATCAGATACGTTCTCACTCATCATCTACAGTACAGTGGCAAACAAACCTGCCATAAATCTCTCTGTCTCCTCTGTTGTCAGAAGCATGTTCTCTGTCTTCTCTTTTGTCTAGAACCTGTTCTCCGGGTGAGAGCGAGTGGCCTGACCTTGAACAGAAGTCATCTTTGTATGCCACGGCCCCGAGGTCAAAGGTCCGTAAGTAAACCATCGCACACCACCAGCACACACACACACACACACACACACACACACACACACACACACAACAGAAATAATAAAGCCTCCTCCTTGTTTCTGCACTCACTGTCTATTCTCTCAGCTCCACTTACCACACAGGAGCACTGCGTAGTTCTACACTTACAGACTGGAGTGCATCTGTGGCTCTGAATACTTTGTTAGCCCTCTCTTACCCTGTTCTGTTAAGGTCAGGACCTACATGTGATTACCACAGAGCAGGGATGATTTGGAAGATGGGAGTCACTCAGAGCTGCAGTGACACTAATATGGCGATGTGTCAGTGTGTGCTGTGCTGCAGGTATGAATGGATCAGACACAGCAGTGCTGCTGGAGTTTTTAAACCACTTAGTGTCACTACTGGACTGAGAATCATCCACCGACTACAAACTGGGCACTGTCCTGTGGCCAGCATCCTTTGGGCAGCACCCTGCGTCCACTGATGAAGGACTAGAGGGCGACCAACACAAACTGTGCAGTGGCAGCTGAGCTACTGTCTCTGACTCTACATCTACAAGGTGGACCAATGAGGGAGGAGTGTCTCACAGAGTGGACAGCGATTGGACACCAGCAGACTCTGAACCAAGTACACCTGTGTCATTCTAGGCTTTAAGAAGGAGTTTAAGCTTGAGATGTAGCCGCGATCTCAGGGAGAGCACCATTCTGACGCTTCCCACCTCCAGACAGCGTATAAACCGCCCCTAGTCTTCAGCTGTAACCCGTTTTCCTCCGTGAGAAACGCAGCTGCAATGAAATATAAACTTTGTGTGTAATTCTGCACCTGTCCTGAAGAGGGCACCATGACAACAGTTTCACTGGAGCCCTGACTGTGTGTTCTGATCGATGTTTGTGAACATCACCTGCTTTTTGCTGGCGTTTTATGTACACCAGGTGTCCCAAAGATTGTGGACAGCCCTTTGTACGGAGTGGGGGCTTCACTAAACCCAATTTGCTGGGGGTGACCAAAAGACAATTTGATCCTGTACTTCTGAGAAGAACATATTTCCCACAATGCACCAGCATCTTTCAAAAAAGCTTTATCAGCTCACGCTTTCAGTCAGAGCCAGTTTATCTCCTTTTTTTGCGAGAAGTAATGGACATTCCCATATTTTTAAATGTAAGTCAACGCAACAGACAATTTGTAATTTTATCTCATAGCAATATATTTTGGTTATAACCATTTATAACCACACAATCTCCCAATAAAACATAATAAACCACTAAAGCAAACAGTCCCTGCCCACAGAAAGTAATATTAAACACATGTGCCACCTCCTGGTACCCCTTAGCTACTAAAAAATGAGTAGGTGCAGAAGGTTAGTTACACAGTTCCCTCACATTTCTCTGTACCTCGTGTGTGTCAGAGGAAATATGGATGCGGTTTTGGCAAATGGTGGAAAACTGTGTACATTTATGTCGTTTCTGTTATTATTTGTTTAAGAAAATGAAATTAAACACAATTAATGCAATGCAATGAATGAATCTTTAATTGGATGTTTCTAGAAGCACATTTGTGCCCCTACGACTGATTGGTGAGGAAAGGGGTGTGGCAGTGTCCCTCTAAATTCCGTGTGTGCCCCTGTACAATGTGCAGCATAGAAGTGTGTCTGACCTCCATTGAACGACAGGAACTGAATGGAACCATGCAGAGCAGCTACATATGAGTTGAAGGGCACCAGGCGTGAGTTTTTGAGTGAGTGTGTGTGTGTGTGTGGCATTTCTGTGACATTATACACAGGCAACATAGCCCTTGTAACGATATACGATATATAATCAACTGCCTCCATTTTTTAAATATCACTGCTGGCTTTTCCAGTCTTAGCCGTGGAGAGAAATAGTTTTTCAGGGTGAGCGTGTGTTTAACTGGAAGAAATACACCCTGATTAACAAAAGAAATGCTTTTGTGGTTGCTTTATGTTAAAGGAAGTCATTAAAGCAATTTAAATTCACAATAAATTCACACATGGTTCTATAGAATGTTGCAAGGAAGTTTATTCATTCATTCATTGTCTGTAATGACTCTTCCGGTTCTGGAGCCTACACGGAATCACTAGGCGCAAGGCGGGAACACACCCTGGAGGGGGCGCCAGTTCTTCGGAAGTTTATTTAGCTGTTTCTAAAAAAGAGTGAGAGACACAGAGGCGTTTAAATATGTCTGAAATATTCCTGGAAGCTTTCAGGAATTTAAGGTGTGGTCCTCCGTCAGCTCGTCTCTCATCATTCCCTTCATGTGTTTTTCTCCTTTTCTGTTTTCATCCCTGAAAGAATCTGAAGCTTCTTGTGCAGATACAGATCTGAAATCATGACACAAACCAAACATCTGTGTTTCTTCTATGCCATTGTTTTTGTTCTAGAGGGGTATCCTCCTGTCACCTACAATCTAACACAGTACACAATACACCCCCCACACGGTCCCTACTCCACTCCACTCCACTCTTTTACTTATACATTAGGCCAAAACCGGTCCCTGGAACTGGGTACTTTTTTAGTCCCTGCTTGCGTCTGGTTCAAAGCGAGACAAGTAGGTACTAAATGTACCAATGTGTAAACCTTGCAGAGCACTGACTGACCAGATGTACTTGTTTACATACTGAAATGCAGCCGCTTGGGAAATCTCCAAGCTATAGTAGTGATCACATTTGCTTTATCTGACACACGACAGCAGCTCGTAACATTACGGCTTTGTCTTTTTAAGAGTTTCGGTGGCCGATGAAAAACTCCAATGAGAGCTTGACAGAGCAACAAGGAAACCTCTGAAATCTGCCAGAACTGGGGCACAGAGCCACGTTCATTCCATTCATTCATTCATTTGTTATCTGTAAGCGCTTATCCAGTTCAGGGTCGCGGTGGGTCCAGAGCCTACCTGGAATCATTGGGCACAAGGTGGGAATACACCCTGGAGGGGGCGCCAGTCCTTTACAGGGCAACACACACACACACACATTCACTCACACACACTCACCTACGGACACTTTTGAGTCTCCAATCCACCTACCAACGTGTGTTTTTGGACTGTAGGAGGAAACTGGAGCACTCGGAGGAAACCCACGCAGACACAGTGAGAACACACCACACTCCTCACAGACAGTCACCCGGAGGAAACCCACGCAGACCCAGGGAGAACACACCACACTCCTCACAGACAGTCACCCGGAGGAAACCCACGCAGACACAGGGAGAACACACCACACTCCTCACAGACAGTCACCCGGAGGAAACCCATGCAGACACAGGGAGAACACACCACACTCCTCACAGACAGTCACCTGGAGGAAACCCACGCAGACACAGGGAGAACACACCACACTCCTCACAGACAGTCACCCGGAGCGGGAATCAAACCCACAACCTCCAGGTCCCTGGAGCTGTGTGACTGCGCCCCCTACCTGCTGCACCACCGTGCCGCCACGTTCATTCCAAATAAACAAAAAGAACATGCAAACAAATGTCGCCTAAAGTTACCACCGCAGTTCCTGTTAGAGACAGGGTTTTGTGATGCTACCAGCTACATTTGGTGGGTGAGCTGTGGTAGTGGAAAAGTGTGTCGAGCCGTGCCAAGCCGATGCCACTCATTGGAAAAGCGCCACAAGAGAACACAACTGAACCTCAACCCTACCACACCATTATTTCAAAACCAAGACACTCTCTTTCTGTGACAGAAACCAGAGATTTTACATGAGGCACTTATCCATGGGTTGCAGATGACAGCACTGTGCGCACTAGCCGCCATATTGGGGACCTATTCAGGAGACAAAGTATACACTGGTTCTGTAGTGTCTCACACGCTAACACAGATCATTGAGCGAAATAACGCGATTACTGAAGTTTGTGTGAGATCTGTGTGTGAATAACTCACACAGATTCAGTCACAAGAGCAGACAAATACATTGGGGTCTAATGTGCTGCTATTCGATCCTATGATGAAAATTCTTTGAAGGAGTTTCATGAAGGAATTGCAGCAGTGCGCTGGATTGTGCAGCTCTTCAGACTGGAGCCCACAGGACGAACAAAGGGCCCCTTCATTTTGTTTAAAGAGAAGTCCTCCTGGGACCCAGGCCTCCGTAAATGGACGTGATTCCCAGTGCAGAATGACCACAGAGCTTCCGTGGTCAGGAGCCGGAACTCTTTGGACTGAAGGCCTCTTTGTCTCGGCTTCTAATTTAAATCCTCTGTGAGTGACGTTGGTGTAGTTCAGGTTGAAGTCAATGGATTTAAGCTTGATTTTCCACATAAGCTACACCCTTCTGAAGAATCTAAAAACTCCTGCATTCTCCTCATAGCTTCAGAGCTGTTTACACTCTTTATTACATAACACTTCAGGCTCTGAGCATAGGCCTCAGCACAGGTCACAGTGCAGGTGACAGCTCAGGCCATAGAACGGTTCACAGCGCAAATAGAAGAGTGTTCTATATGACACCAACATCGGTTCCTCTATTGCTACAAGCTTTTTGGTGCCAAATAGAAACCTTTTCTAGAACCATCTATAGCACATTCTCCATCAACCCGAAGAACCCTTTCATGATAGGTGTTTAAGAACACTGTAAACATACAAAAGGTTCTTCAAGTGTTCATGGTTCTATAAAGAACCTTTGTAGAACCATCTTTCTTAAGTGCGAAGAGAATCTGGCAATGCGACAGAGCACATAACAGCCCAGATCCTCGGTTCTAGACTTAAACGGCCAGATCCCAACAACTAAGTAAGAGAAGCAGGTGTTTGTGTTACTGTGCCTTTATGAATGAAATATGTAAATGTGCTTTATTCTAATTGGCTCTCATTTGTTGGACCTCACTCCAGAAGTAGTCCAGACTGAAACACGGTGTATAGCTTCAGCAGGAGTGGTTCTGCTCTGCCCACAGCCTTCTCTTTCTCTCTTTTCTTTGTCCAGAAGGGTCTGCTGAGCAGCTCTGAGACTGACCTCCACAAACCGAAGCGCGTCTCCACCTTCTCTCTGGGCTGGCGGAGGAAGAAGAAGAACACAACTCCTCTCTCTCAAAGCTTCATAAGTATCAATACAGATGGAGAGGTCAAAGATCCCGACAAAGAGCAGGAAGATGAAGATGTGGAGCAGGCTTCATTTCCACAGCAAGTGTCCAGCGAGGATCTGGAGCCGAGCCTTATCTCCACTGACCAATGCCAGCCTCTGAACGTCCTCTCTGAAGATACAGAAGAAGGTGTAGGAGGGTATATGCCAGACAGTCAGATCAGCAGCTCCATTTCGTTTATTGATTCTGACAGTGATGGCTACCACACTCCTCCGGAGAGCCCCAATTTGGGATCGACATCCTTAGGTCCTGCGTTTACTGAGGTCCCTGCAGTTACCAAGTCTAACTCAGCTGCTTCTGAAGCTCTAAATGGTGCCACCTTAACAACTCCCCACACCACACCCGAACATCCTGTAGCAGTTCTCAGAACTCCTGCTCTATGTCCACAAGACCCCAGGTCCGGTTCTGAGCTTCCAGATTGTGTCACTAAACCATCCCCCAGCCGCGGATCTTCTTCTGCCTACCGAATGAAGGGAGACCTTCTTAACATCAGCTCTGCTGCAGATTCCAGGGAGCATTCTCCCACTCTCCAAAACCCAGAGGAGTGTAAACATTCCATAGAAACATCGGTGGAGGCCATCGCTTTGGATTTAGAGTCAAATAGCGAGTCCTCCACCTCCTCTACTTCAGTTTCTCCACATTTTCCTCTCTCTAGTTCTACCCACAGCCCTGATGAATATATCTCCAAGCAGATCATAGATATCACAGTACGAATGGACTCTAAAACCAAGCCTGAAGATGTCAGAGACCACAGTGCAGCGCCTCCTGGAGCTACACGTGATCATACAACCCCTAACATTAAACATCGTCCGAAAGTTTCTGCTTCCCTAGGTGACGTTTTTAGTGACACAGCTCCTAAATATGAATCTCTGCTCAGTCCTGTTCTTCCAGAGATCACCTCAACCACAGAACCGTCTAGTTTCTCTCGGGCTGAAGATGTGAAGAGCAGTTCCTCATCCAGAGCCGACGTCCCTGACTCAGTCTTTTTCTCTGCTGCTGAACCTGTTTTCCTTGACTCTGAAACTATCCAACTTCAGAATGAGTCAGACACCTTCCCTCCAGCAGCTGCCAGCATAAGAACATCCTCCACCTTTTTAGAGTCCCCCTGCACCTCCACGATGGACCCTGTTTCATCAAAGCAGTCATTTACAACGAAGTACACACACACTGACCTTATCAGACAAGACGTAGAAGACTCAGATGTCTCCATTGGCTCGTCTGAGACTGTCAACAAAGTGTCTATCAATGTTTCAGCTCCCGATTACCTTTCTCCTGAATCCAGTGCCTCCCATCACACTCCTCTCTTTGGGACTGAGCTTCAGGAGGAGGATATGAAAACCCATGAAACACTGATTCAAGAAGCAGTCACCAATGAGTCCCAAATCAACAGAGACATCCAAGAAAGGACTGAAGATACGGTGAAGCTGGTTTTGGATGAACATGAGGTTCTGCTGGGCTCAGGTGAGAAACGTGGTGCTGGAAATCTAGGAGACATGGTACAAGTGAAGTACCTATCTGAGGAGATGCTGGGTTCCTTGCACTTTTCTGAGAGACAAATGGAACCAAAAACAGAAGCAGAGAGATTATTGGAGGCTCAGGATGAGTCTGGTGGAGAAGGTGAGATTAGGAGAAGGATTAGTTTTGAGGCAAGTGAGGAATCTAGATTATTGTTTCAACAACTTGATACTAAAGACCCTGGGAAAGGATCTGATTTGGAGCAATTGGTTACTTCAGTTGGAACTGAAAAGTGTGTGGAAGAAGTGTCAGATCAACATGAGGTCCAGCTGAGGGTAGGGAAGGAGGAACACCTGGCAGGTGTCAAAACACCTGGTTCCTGCCCCACATCGGAGAGGAGAATGGAAGATAAAGAGATGCTGTTCAGCAGGGTTGTTCCCCACACTTTGCCCCTTCAGTCCAGTTCTCCACCCACAGATCAGCTTCCAATCAGCCCAGAGCTCTCTTATCTCTCCCCCAGCTTTTGCCCTGATCTCCAGAGAAGAACTAAAGACAAACAGATCAGTTTGGAAGAACGAAAGGGTCCTGAAATCATGTTTCCAACGCAGGGTGAAGCTGAAGAAGACCCCGGGTCAGTCACTGACAATTCACAGACTGTGAAGTCAGAACTTCCCGCAGGAACCAGAAGAACGGATGCAGTGAATCAGGTTGAATACAGATGTGAGGAGACCTCTGGCTCCTGTTTCACATCAGAGACAAGAAGGGAGCAGGAAACAGAAGCTGAGGCTGGATCAGAGACAGAGAGTGAGAGTGAGAGTGAGAGAGAGAGAGAAAGTCTGGGAGGTGAAGTCGTCTGGCAGCTTCCGTATCATCTCGCTTTTCCGAAACCCGAGTCTCCAGTTCAGCGAGAGACTGAGGAATGTTCTGCAGACACACCCCTGAGCGTGCACGAGGACCTGTCAATCACACAGCACACACACCTGGGGGCAAGGTACGGCCCCACCCGCAGCATGCCTCAGGGGGTGGGTTCAGGGGGCAGGGCCAGTCTCCATGCAGAGAGAGAGGGTAACACAACACAAGAGCAGGTGAGTCTCTCAGAAAGCAGCAGAGCATCAGGAGAGGAGAACTTCCCTCTGCTCAGAGTCGGAGCAGGCGGAGAAGACTCATCTGGGACTCATTCAGAGGACATTTACACACTTGGGAGTGTCCTCTCTGAGACTAACACACCTGAAAAGAATTACAGCGGGGATAAGTGCTCCGGCAGAAGATCAACAGAGAGAGGAGCAGCTGCAGGAGTTATCGTTTACATCCGAGAGTTTAGGCCCAGAGAGGAAGAGGAAGATCTCACCACATGCTCCATCTCTCCATCCCTCTCTGACCATCGGCCGGATCCCAACCTCTCACTGTCTTTCTCTGACCATCGGCCGGATCCCAACCTCTCACTGTCTTTCTCTGACCATCGGCCGGATCCCAACCTCTCACTGTCTTTCTCTGACCATCGGCCGGATCCCAACCTCTCACTGTCTTTCTCTGACCATCAGCCAGATCCCAACCTCTCTCCATCCTTCTCAGTCCAGCGGCCGACTCCCAGCTTCTCTCCCTCACAGCGGTGAGTAACCTCTTCTTCCTTCTTCTTTACATATCTGATCCTAATTTTATCCCTCCTTCTGATTGGCCTGCGTTTCACTCTCACTGCTGCCGAGAGGCTGTGTTTACTCTGCAGTCGGTCAGACTGGTTCATGAGAGTTTATTTAAAGAACACTGATCAAATAAACCCAAGAAGTTACTGGATGACTTGGACAATTTAGCGCAGGTGGCTAGCCGCAAAAAATCAGAGAGATGCTCTGTAGTCGCAGGCGGATGCAGTATCAGAACACGGTAAATATTAGCTCTAACCCAGAGATTCTAGTCAGAACACTATAGTCACTGCATCGCAAATCAGTCCAACTCCAGATTCTCTACAGTCACAGACGGCTGCATTTTAGCTGCTGCTTTGTGTTGTATTTTTCTCAGACGTGAATGAAGCCATTCATTCAGAAGCTACTCTTTCACTCCTCTAACATCCCCCTCTCTTTCACCCAATCCCTCTCCCCACTCTCTCCCTCACCATCCCTCTCTCTGTGCACCCTTTCTTTCACTCCTCTAAAATTCCTCTTTTGTCTTCCTTTTCCCCTTCTGAATGAGTGACTGTGTGAGGGATGAATAAATGAGTGAGTGTGTAGCTGTGATGGATGAATGAGTGAGTGTAGCTGTGAGGGATGAATGGGTAGCTGTGAGAAAAATTTAAGAGGAATGTGTTACTTTGAGGCATGAATGAGTGAGTGTGTAGCAATGAGGGATGAATGTGTGGTTGTGTAGCTGTGAGGGATGAATGAATTAGTGAGTGTAGCTGTGAGGGATGAATGTGTGGTTGTGTAGCTGTGAGGAGTGTGTAGATGTAAGAAAGAATTAAAGGGAATGTGTAACTGTGAGGGATGAAAGAGTGAGTATGTAGCCATGAGAGATGAAAGAGTGAGTGTGTAGCTCTGAGGGATGAAAGAGTGAGTGTGTAGCTCTGAGGGATGAAAGAGTGAGTGTGTAGCTCTGAGGGATGAAAGAGTGAGTATGTAACTGTGAGGGATGAAAGAGTGAGTGTGTAGCTCTGAGGGATGAAAGAGTGAGTGTGTAGCTCTGAGGGATGAAAGAGTGAGTGTGTAGCTCTGAGGGATGAAAGAGTGAGTATGTAACTGTGAGGGATGAAAGAGTGAGTGTGTAGCTCTGAGAGATGAAAGAGTGAGTGTGTAACTGTGAGGGATGAAAGAGTGAGTGTGTAGCCATGAGAGATGAAAGAGTGAGTATGTAACTGTGAGGGATGAAAGAGTGAGTGTGTAGCTCTGAGAGATGAAAGAGTGAGTGTGTAGCTCTGAGGGATGAAAGAGTGAGTATGTAACTGTGAGGGATGAAAGAGTGAGTGTGTAGCTCTGAGAGATGAAAGAGTGAGTGTGTAGCTCTGAGGGATGAAAGAGTGAGTGTGTAGCTCTGAGGGATGAAAGAGTGAGTGTGTAGCTCTGAGGGATGAAAGAGTGAGCGTGTAGCTCTGAGGGATGAAAGAGTGAGTGTGTAGCCATGAGAGATGAAAGAGTGAGTGTGTAGCTCTGAGGGATGAAAGAGTGAGTGTGTAGCTCTGAGGGATGAAAGAGTGAGTGTGTAGCCATGAGAGATGAAAGAGTGAGTGTGTAGCCATGAGAGATGAAAGAGTGAGTGTGTAGCTCTGAGAGATGAAAGAGTGAGTGTGTAGCTCTGAGAGATGAAAGAGTGAGTGTGTAGCTCTGAGGGATGAAAGAGTGAGTGTGTAGCTCTGAGGGATGAAAGAGTGAGTATGTAACTGTGAGGGATGAAAGAGTGAGTGTGTAGCTCTGAGAGATGAAAGAGTGAGTGTGTAGCTCTGAGGGATGAAAGAGTGAGTGTGTAGCTCTGAGGGATGAAAGAGTGAGTATGTAACTGTGAGGGATGAAAGAGTGAGTGTGTAGCTCTGAGAGATGAAAGAGTGAGTGTGTAGCTCTGAGGGATGAAAGAGTGAGTGTGTAGCTCTGAGGGATGAAAGAGTGAGTGTGTAGCTCTGAGGGATGAAAGAGTGAGTATGTAACTGTGAGGGATGAAAGAGTGAGTGTGTAGCTCTGAGAGATGAAAGAGTGAGTGTGTAGCTCTGAGGGATGAAAGAGTGAGTGTGTAGCTCTGAGGGATGAAAGAGTGAGTATGTAACTGTGAGGGATGAAAGAGTGAGTGTGTAGCTCTGAGAGATGAAAGAGTGAGTGTGTAGCTCTGAGGGATGAAAGAGTGAGTGTGTAGCTCTGAGGGATGAAAGAGTGAGCGTGTAGCCATGAGAGATGAAAGAGTGAGTGTGTAGCCATGAGAGATGAAAGAGTGAGTGTGTAAGTTTGAGGGATGAATGAGTGAATGTGTTGCAGTTATTGCTCAGCCACTCCCTCTGTGCTGTTTATGAGGTCAGTGATCCGAGGCAATGAGAGCGTCTGGGTGAATCAGTGGGTCACAGTTCAGCTGATAACAGTAACACAGGGATTCTAAATTTAAACCTGTCCTCATCTACCTTTACTTTAAAGCCAGCAGTTAGTAAAGGTCTTGTGGCGTGGCTCGCACAGATGTCAGACTCTCACAGATCTGATTCTCTTCTCTGTTTGTGTCCTACACACACATCAGAATACTGTATAGTATCAACGCTTTATCAGAGTGGGTTTAGTATCACGGTATGGTACACTATGTCAGAGTGTATGGCAGGGTATCAGAGTATGTTACGGTATAATATTGAGTATGGTATGGTATAGTTCCAGAATATGCAGTGTTCCAAATAGTGCCATACTCCCTACATAGTGCACATCACAGACCTAAAATCACTGCACTCATTCAACCGGGAAACATGAACCTTACAGCAGACTAAACATTTAATTATGACATAAAATGCACTGCATGACTGCAGAAACGTGTATTTCTATGAGCAGCAGAGGCTATAGGGAGATATTTTGGATTCAGCCTCAGCTTCACTGCGGTATGGAAACCTCACTCACTGATCACTGACTTTTTCAGACAAGGAGAACTACTTTATTAAACTTTAAGCTAAATCAGAGAAGTAATTAAGGCCGACAGTGGCAGTAAAATATTGTCCTCCAAGATCTGATTATTTACCTGCAAACAGGGGAACAGGGCTTGTGTGTGTATTCTCTTAGACGCTGAAACAAAATACAAGTAAACACAACACAATTACCGGGGCTTGTGTATGATCTGTGTATGAATAACTCACAAGAGCAGAGAAATGCACTGGAGTCTAACACGCTAACAGTTTTCCTTTAGATCTTATGATGAAAATGCTAACATGGCTTAGCATACTCTGCTTATTATGCAACACGGTGGGATCCTTTATCCCCCAACGCAAAGAGACAGTGCGCTTCTTTGTTTCTGAGTGTTGTGAGACTCTCTCCAGCAACTCTCTCATCAACTACTCTGGCTACTCTGAGGCTGGAGAAAGTGTATGTGACTGGTTAACACATTTTTAAACAGCACACGAAAAATCAGTAAAGCTCTGCCTGGACTCCTGGGGTTTGCCTGCTCTGAGTTCGAAAAGAATAAATCTGCAATATAACTTCCTTTCTTTAAAAAATAATTTGTTGGAAGTGCTGTTGGAACCAATTATTTTCATTCTGCCCTGAAGGCCTTGCTGCCTCCAGAAATGTTTTCACACACAAGATATGTATGAGATAAATTTGTCTTTTTTTAACCCTTCAGGTGGTTTACTGGTTTATGGTGTAGTCTATTTCCTTGTTTAATTGTCCCACCACTGCACCTTTGACAATATGAAGAAGATGAGGCTGTCATCCAGGTATTTCTAGAGCCTCTGGTCAGGCCAGAGTTTAATCGTCTGTTTCAGTCAAAAACCGCACCTCATTCCTCTGTTCCCGTCAGTGCGGAGTTACAAGCTTTGGTCTTACGGAGTGTTTTAATGTTTGCCTGAGTATCACACCTGAATGTGAAGAATTTCTCAGCTATGAACTCAATGCTTACGTGCAGCCAGGGTTTCTTTTCAAACCAGGGTCTGGACTTTACATTAAACACTGCATTACACACTACACAACCAAGACAGTCCTGCAGCATGAGTCCATTAATCCGGAGTGTGACTCTACTGTTCCGGGAAGACTTTACAATATATTTATCAGAACAAAGCTGTGAGGATTAGATGGCTCTAGATGTTTAAATGCACCAGCACTGGTGGACCTCTGGAACAATGGAGCAGTATTTGTGATTCAGAACTAAGCATCCAACACCTGCACTGGAGGTTTCTGTGGCTGATTTCCATGGAATAGTATACAATATTTGTATAAATATACCTTCATTGAAACATTTTTTGAAACGCCCAGGAACTGGTTTTGGTATTTGTTTTGGTGTTTAGTTTTTGTATTTAATATTTGTATTCCTGTGGACCGTACTGATGTTAGATCCAGAGGTGGTTTAGTTGAGTGGTGTGTTTGAACTGAAGCACATTCTGCTGTAGAGCAGTGTGTGTTAAATATGAGGCCACTCAAGTTTCCTAATAGGCAAATGAGGTGGTGTAGAAATGAAGGCGTTAGACATGAAACTGTTTGAAGAACTTATATCATGATTGTAGTGGGGTGTGGTGTGTTCTCTCTGTGTCTGCGTGGGTTTCCTCCAGGTGACTGTCTGTGAGGAGTGTGGTGTGTTCTCTCTGTGTCTGCATGGGTTTTCTCCAGGTGACTGTCTGTGAGGAGTGTGGTGTGTTCTCTCTGTGTCTGCGTGGGTTTCCTCCAGGTGACTGTCTGTGAGGAGTGTGGTGTGTTCTCCCTGTGTCTGTGTGGGTTTCCTCCGGGTGACTGTCTGTGAGGAGTGTGGTGTGTTCTCCCTGTGTCTGCGTGGGTTTCCTCCGGGTGATTGTCTGTGAGGAGTGTGGTGTGTTCTCCCTGTGTCTTCGTGGGTTTCCTCCGGGTGCTCTGGTTTCCTCCCACAGTCCAAAAACACACGTTGGTAGGTGGATTGGCGACTCAAAAGTGTCCGTAGGTGTGAGTGTGTGAGTGAATGTGTGTGTGTTTGTGTTGCCCTGTGAAGGACTGGCGCCCCCTCCAGGGTGTATTCCTACCTTGCTCCCAATGATTCCAGGTAGGCCCTGGACCCACCGCGACACTGAACTGGATAAGGGTTACAGATAAGGAATGAATGAATGACTGTAGTGGAGAAAATGATCATGTTTATCAGTATAATCACAGACGTTTTTCTCAGAAAGTACTAATACACCAGTTTTATATTCAGCACAAAATTAGTAGCACTATGTAGTGATTTAAATAAAGTTTCAACAAAAATACACCTAAATGAACAATAAACTTCAGTTTTAATTATTTATTTTTTTTGTTTGCCTTATATAAACCTGTAAAAGTCATGTGAGATTCAGATAGTAATCACTGTATTAGGCTTGGTTTAACCGGTGATCAGTCACCGTGAACTTTTGACACTCAGTTTGGTTGTTTTTGTGGAAATATTTGCTGCACTGACAAAATTAACATTCCTTTTTAATAGCCATGTTTATGTCAAACAGCTTCTAGAGCCCAAAGGAGAATGCATTAAAGTGCCATTTAATGTGGAGTGGAGTGCACATTAAAAAGGAAACGAAATGAAAAACCCAGCACCTTTCCCAAGCCATTCATGTTTTTACCAGGAAATCAGCATCAGTTAGCACATTAGCTTACTCCTCGGTCTTCAGGAGCTCCGGTGTGGTGCCCAGTCTCACCTCCACTGGTTTTGAGGGTCCTTGGTGCGTGAAAACAGAACGGTGAGATGAGAATAGGCATCACACCATTGATATATCACTGTGCCTTATTTTTCAAACAGTGGTAATTTACATTTTAAGTCAGGAATTTTACCACGATTTACAGTGAATCCCGTAACCTTGTCTAGAAGGCACTAATAACATCCCTCATTGGTTAATGGCAGAAGGGAACCATCATGGCCCTCTACAGGCTATTCTTGCCATTGGCTCATGTACAGCTGCTCCATGTGTTTCCATAGAGGTTCTACACATTGTGCCAGGAAAGGGGCGGAGCTTGAAGCAGCTGAACTCACTTAATATAGAGGGGCATCTATAAAGCTTTGGATATGTGTAGTGATTGGGCCTTTAGAGGGCGCTGCTCCACCATCTTTAAACATAGTTCCCAAATGAGGGCCTAGTTTAGTTTGATCTGTGCCAAGAAAATGAAGCCAGATCTCTCCCCTCAAGTGAGTCACTTCATCCCGGAGTCTGTTTGTTGTTGTTTATAGAGAGAAATGATTTCCAGCGTGTGTTTGACTGAGCCCTGCACTGACCTCGTTCATTCATTTATTTGTTCATTTGTTCATTCATTTATTTATTCATTCACCTTCTGTAAAGACACCATTCTGATCAGGGCTGCGGTGGGTCTTGATCCCGATCCAGAATCACTGAGTGCAAGGCAGGAACACACACACACACACCTGTGGACAGTCACACACACCTGACAAGAAGTTTAATACAACTGTGACATGGTGTGGTTCTGTTCCCGAACTGAAGGTGGAGACAGTGAGGTTTGCAGGTTCCACCCCAGATGAAGATTTATCTGCAGCTCTAGAGGAAGTGAGGCATGGTGTGGACACAAGAAAATGAACAGGCAGATTACACAGCGCTGCGCAGAACGTGTAAATACAGACGTTAAGGGCAGGAGGTCAGTCTAGTTTGAGAACAGTGTTCTTGGCTGGGTGTGTGAGGCAGATTCTCCTTTTTCCAGTGCCTCCGGGGACACTCAGCTCCCTTCAGCAGCAGCTCATAAAACTCCAGAATAACATTCTGCTCAAGTTCAGATTCGCTCAGCGTCCCTGAAGCTTTCCTGCAGCTAATACAATAAAGATCACAAACACACATCACAATACTCACTGCAGCTACACACACTCATAATACATAAACATGGGGCAGCCGTGGCCTTGTGGTTAGGGAACTGGGCTTGTGCCGGTTCGATCCCCAGAGCCGGCAGGTCATGACTGAAGTGCCCTTGAGCAAGGCATCTAACCTCCAACTGCTCCTTGGGCACCGCGGCTAGGGCTGCCCACTGCCCCCTAGTGTTCACTAGTGTGTGTGTAAATGTGTGTTTCACTGCACGGATTGGGTTAAATGCGGAGAACAAATTCGGCTCTGTGTGTGCACAGTGGCCAATAAAGTGATTCTAATTGTAATTATATACCATCAAACTAAACACTGCAAATATACACACCACAAATACATGCTATCACAGTTCACACCACAATTACACACACAGTACACCCCGCAAATACATACTGCTGCTACACATTGAAAATATACACCATCATAATACCCACCTCAACTAAACATTCTTACAATACACACTGCAGCCACACACCTCACAAACCACACTATACCTCACAGTACACACTGCTGCTATATACAGTCACAACACACACCACAAATGCACACTGCAATTAGACCCCTTCACAATACACATCATATCTACTCTCACAGTACACACTGTAACTACACACACTGACAATACCCACTGCAAATACACACCAACAGAGTACACTCTGCAAATGCACAACATGCACTGCAAATACACACTTTCTATATATATATATATATATATATATATATATATATATATATATATATATATATATATATATATATATATATATCGTAACTAGGGCGGCACGGTGGCACAGCAGGTAGGTGTCACAGTCACACAGCTCCAGGGACCTGGAGGTTGTGGGTTTGATTCCCGCTCCGGGTGACTGTCTGTGAGGAGTGTGGTGTGTTCTCTCTGTGTCTGCGTGGGTTTCCTCCGGGTGACTGTCTGTGAGGAGTGTGGTGTGTTCTCCCTGTGTCTGCGTGGGTTTCCTCCGGGTGACTGTCTGTGAGGAGTGTGGTGTGTTCTCTCTGTGTCTGCGTGGGTTTCCTCCGGGTGACTGTCTGTGAGGAGTGTGGTGTGCTGTCCTTGTGTCTGCGTGGGTTTCCTCCGGGTGACTGTGAGGAGTGTGGTGTGTTCTCCCTGTGTCTGCGTGGGTTTCCTCTGGGTGCTCCGGTTTCCTCCCACAGTCCAAAAACACAAGTTGGTAGGTGGATTGGTGACTCAAAAGTGTCCGTAGGTGTGAGTGTGTGAGTGAATGTGTGAGTGTGTGTCGCCCTGTGAAGGACTGGTGCCCCCTCCAGGGTGTATTCCCGCCTTGCGCCCAATGATTCCAGGTAGGCTCTGGACCCACCGCGACCCTGAACTGGATAAGGGTTACAGATAATGAATGAATGAATGAATATCGTAACTACAAAAACAAACCCTCATGCTCTCACAATACACATCTCGTATACACACCACAAATACACACAATGACAATACACACCCTCACATTACACACCACAATACACACCGCAAACACACACCCTCACAATAGCAGGGCTGCCAACTTTGAGGAATTTGTTGGAAGCAGATTTAGAGTCACACAGTTGAGCCAGTGAGTTAGAAATAATAAAAAGTGACAGGCCAGTATTTGCATTTCTTGTCACCTTCAGAAGCGTTTAAGACATCCCACTCTAAACCCACAGTGATTATGGAGTTGGTTCCACCTGTGCAGCTATAACAGCAGATTTGGAGCTCAATCACTGAGTTAGCAGAGCATTTTTCAGTGAATTCTTTGGAATGACCCATTCTTTCTGTTTGTAAAGACATACTGCATGAAGTGGTGCTTGATTTTGAACACCTGTGGCAATTGAACTGAATGAAACACCTGAATTCAATGATTAGGGGTCTGTCCCAACACTTTTGTCCATATCTATGGGTTGCAGTCATGTGATTATTTTACTTTTTTTGTTTTTTAGGGTGTGGGCACCATATTGGTGACTGATTGTCTGGTTTCAGAGCGCAGCACTAATGTAAACAGATGGGAAATATGGATAAATTCATGTCATGCACAGCTCCTCTCCTTGTGCTGGAGAGTCTCATAGCACTCAGAAGCACACCGTCTAATTCTTGCAGAATGTGGAGGAAAAGGCTGTTATGTGCTGTTAGCCACATTAGCATCTTTGTCACTGAATCAAATAGAAAACTGGTAGTATGTTAAACTCCAAAGCATATCTCTGCTCTTGTGACAGAACCTGTATATTATTCATGAGTGATCAGTGAGAGAAGTTTTCACACTGCAGCGACGCGGAGGCTGTACACCAAATGTCCCTCTGCACCCTCTGTAGGGCGCAGTGTCTGTCATACAATAAAAGTTTTTGTAAAATTATGTAGAAAATCATTTTTAATGAGCTATAAAGTTTACATTTCCCTGTTGTATTAGCTTCTAAACACAGTCTGGGTGTAGTATTATTAGTTTAATTTCTTGTGACGTGCACTATATTGAGAGTGTGGGGCTATTTGGGATGTGGCTTGGATGTGTCTACTGACTGACACAGACGAACAGAGCTTTGTTTACAAACGTGACGCAGATAAATGGAGTAGGGTTTCATAATCATTGCTTTCATTTCAACGTCTGAATGAGGACTAATGATGTTAAAAAGTTGTTTATCAGTGTATTGCTAACAAGCTAGGCTAGCACGGCTATCCTAAAGACATATACCTACATTTTCTTCAGCATAAATCCTTCATATTGCAGATGGAAATCAGAAACACACTTATAAAATATCTTCCACAGGGAAACAGCAAACACTACACACTACAAATACAAAACAGGGGTGTACACAACTACACACCCTCACTCCACACCGCAAATACAGAGGTGGATGTATTGTGGGTGGGCTGTAGTTAATGTGTCCTGTTTGTTCTGTTGTAGGTTCTCCCATGTTCTCCCAGTTCTCAGTACCGTAGAGGAAGAACCGGAAGCTGAGAGTTGTGCAGAAGCTGGTTCTTGGTCAGACTCAGAGATGAGTTCTGGGGTCAGAGTTTTGAGCACCACTTTTACTCTGCGGCCGAGAGCATCTGTGGAGGACAGAGGCGATGGGAAACGCTTCCACAAAGTGTCTCTGGTCAGCAGCAACAGCTCAGAGATGGATTCCAGTGAAAACGGACTGACGTACGAAGGGGAGACTAGGGGAGCCAGCTATGAGACATGGGAAACTCAGAGGGAGAACTTCAGAAGTTATAACCCGTCTGTTGCAGGCTCTGAGATACGCTCAGGTCACTCTGTGTATGCCTCTAGCTCTGAGCCACACACTCACCCCTCCTCCTCTTCCTTCTCCTCTGAGTCTCCGCCCTCCTCTGTCTCCATGGATACCACAGATAACTTCACCTGGGGAAACCTGAGGAGCGAAGTCCGGGAGGAGGAGAGTGGGTGGAGCGTGGAGGAGCTTCCTACACCGGGCAGAGAGAGAGAGAGAGGAATAACAAACACAGGCTCAGGCTCGCACGCCCTGGAGTCGGACGGGTTTCTCTCCGGCGTTTTCAAGGCCACGCGAGTTGAGCTTCCCTCCTCCCCTACAGAACCAGAACCAGAACCGGAACCAGACTCTGAATCTGATCCCTCGATGCCTACATCTCCTCATGATATGGACACCTTGCTGGACACCCTGAAGAGCATGGGCCCTCCTGTCCGTCACAGACCTGTGCGCAACTCCGGAATTCAGTTCTCCTCACTTCCTCCAATTGTGGAAGATGCTTCAATCCTCAGCTCTGCCCCTGTGTCCAGCCCCACGTCTCCAGTGCCTAAAGACTCGTTCACCAGCCTGCCTCCAGACCTGGGGCTCAACTGGAGCACCATGAAAGATATGCGTTCCCCTCTGGCGATGCTGAAAGAGCAGCATGGTCTGGATCTCCCTGGTAGGAGTCTCATCTTGCCGTCACGTGTGTCCAGTATCGGCAGCCTACTGAACCGCAAGGGTTCCCTCCCCGAGCTCAGTCAGGACGACAGCCCTCAGGTCAACTTCGGCTCATCTCGCCTGGACCACAGCCTCCTCTTTTCCAGCTACCGCTCAGAGGAGAACGGAAAAGCCTATGAACCCCGTTCACTCTTCCGAGCGGCTTCTCTTCCCGAGGTGAGCTCTGGGTTCGAGCGCATCAGCGTTCCCCCGAAAGCCTTAGATGCCTTCAATCCTGGGACGTCCCGACTGGAGCGTCTCTCTTTCCTCACATCTCCCCCGGGCTCCCTCTCCGGGTTAACCGACTCACCTCGGGTCAGCGTCTCGCCCCTCAGCCCGACATTCAACCATACGGCGCCTCAGAATCTAGATCTGTACCAAGCCCCAGCCGAGTCTCCCTTCAGGCATCCCGCCCCTCCCAGCCTCCAGAGGAGTCTTAGCGGAGGCTCAAATGATGGGTCGCCCATCTATAATGACATCCACAGAGGATTCGGGCCAGAACTGGTACCCGAGAGACACTATACCAAGTACAGAGCCTTCCCTGATGCTTACGTGAGTACAGATTTATTTCATAATCCAGCCTCATTTGGGGTTTCTTTAAAACTTCTTTAAATATCTTTCAGTTAAATATCTTTCCCTGTGACGCTCTCATTCTTTCCTCTCTGAGACTCTAATGAGTAAAGAGAGGTCAACGAGTGAGAAAAGACTCATGAACACATGCAGGTCCTTCCACATCAGAACAAACTAATGTCCAAAATCTGGAGAAATCTCCATCTCCAGAAAAGTGAAAAACAAAACACAGACACTGTTTTTATTTATCTCCATTGACACTAGGAATAAGCTCAGAAACGTTGCTGTGATATCGCTACCAGAGAAACTTCTGGACTTTCCAGCTTCAACAAAACAATATGTTCCAGTGACACTCAGAGCTCAGGGAGTGAAAGGCTCAAGGCAAATGACACCTCGGATAAAAACAACGACAATGGAGCGCAGACTGGTGTCCATTACCGCCGTCATCATGCAGTATTCACGAGTCCAGCAGATCCCCCGCCCCCTCCAAAACCAACTCCTGCAAACGGACACTTAACCCAAGTAGAGTTGGCTGCACTTCCTGCTGTGCAGGGGTCCGGCCTCAGGGTTAATGGGTGTTTAATTTATGTTATCATTAAACTGTGGTTTTACCTGAGGGCTCTCTGCCTGCAGAGTAATGACCTGATGGCTGTAATTCCTTTCTCAGGAAGAGCACAGAGCAGGGCAAAACGGCACAGTGTCTGATGGTATCTGAAGGTTCTGATGAAGTTAAAACAGGTTTCAGAAGAATGTGCAGCGACATTGGAACACGGTTTTTAAGAAACAGACAGTCGTTCCTTCAGTTAAATATAACAGCAGTGCACTCCTGTAAATAAAGGTGCTACAAAGGGCCTCTTAAGAACCACATTAGATTCCATAGAGAACCATGTTTGTTGATATGTTTAAGTGGGTAAAGAACCTTAAGATTAAGTGATGGATTTTTAAAAAGGTTCTTCACACTCACACATCTCTCACATGGTTCTTTATGGAACCAAACATGGGGTTCTTCTATGGCATCGCTCAAAGAACTCTTTGTAGCGCCCTTGTTTTAAAAACGTGAGGGTGTTAACGTGCACGCGATCCGAACTTGGGAAATCAGATAAAAGGAAGATTCAGAGTTTACATGAGTCCAGCAATAATCTGATTTCTGCTTTGCAACAGCCAGTTAACATCACTGTGTCTTTTTGTAAACACAGACACGCATTATCTGCAAATACAGACCTTCTTTTCTATTATATCTAATATTAACCCAGTGCTGCCCTTCTCACAGCTTTCTCTACATTGCTGCTGGGTAGAGTTTTAACAAGTTAATCTGCAATGTACATCTCAGAATGCATACCTAATATCATCACAGTCCAGTGAAAAACAGGTATCTCCCATTTTAGTAACTTTATAGGAGAAGGAAAAAAGCCTTGTCAACTTTAAGTGGAAGTCAATGTAAAAAGACTGGGGCATTTTTATTGCTTCACTCATCATGGGATTTTTATTCAATGTGAAAAATGTGGACAGCTGCTGTGGTCAAAACATGTAGTAAACGAAACATTCACAAACATGGAGATACATGTGATTAATTGGACAGCAGCAATAGGTTTAAGTTTATTTTATCCCTTAATAACTTAATTAAAAATACAGGTAATATACATTCTAAATGGTCTGTTATGAATAACGTGCTTGCCTGCATGATAATAATAAACATGAAGGTCCCTGGAGGTTGGGAAACTAGATTGAGCCTTTACTTGAGCATTCCAAGGGCACTAGAAAGGAGCCAGTGTACAAGCAGCAATTGTGGCTTGGTGGAAATTGGTGGAACTTTATCCTCCCAACACCCCAAACTCCTGGAGGGTGAATAATCCTCCACCAGGGCATTTTTTGGGTCATTGGTTTACAATGCGCATTTTACCAAAAAATACCCAGATGTAAATCTTATAGTGTTTATTTGTATTATACAGCGTCCCTCCATTACAGAAAGAGATCCGAGCTGCTGGACAGGTGTGTGTGTGTGTGTGTGTGTGTGTGTGTGTGTGGTAAGGACTGGGGGGCAGGCAGTGTTATATAAAGAATTCTTAGATACAATTAGGTACAGAATGATTTTCTGCACTTTGTTTGTGTGGCAGATTTATATAAATAATTTATTTTATACAAAATCAGAATCAGAAGTTACTGTTGTTTACAAAATAAGCAAATGTACGCAAGTAAAAAGTTAACAAATGAAAAAAATTAATTAAAAATTAAATATATCCAATTAAATATATTAAATATTAATAAAACTAATAATAACATAACACAGGGCGGCACGATGGTGCAGCAGGTAGGTGTCGCAGTCACACAGCTCCAGGGGCCTGGAGGTTGTGGGTTAGATTCCTGCTCTGGGTGACTGTCTGTGAGGAGTGTGGTGTGTTCTCCCTGTGTCTGCGTGGGTTTCCTCCGGGTGACTGTCTGTGAGGAGTGTGGTGTGTTCTCCCTGTGTCTGTGTGGGTTTCCTCCGGGTGACTGTCTGTGAGGAGTGTGGTGTGTTCTCCCTGTGTCTGCGTGGGTTTCCTCCGGGTGACTGTCTGTGAGGAGTGTGGTGTGTTCTCCCTGTGTCTGCGTGGGTTTCCTCCGGGTGACTGTCTGTGAGGAGTGTGGTGTGTTCTCCCTGTGTCTGCGTGGGTTTTCTCCGGGTAACTGTCTGTGAGGAGTGTGATGTGTTCTCCCTGTGTCTGCGTGGGTTTCCTCCGGGTGACTGTCTGTGAGGAGTGTGGTGTGTTCTCCCTGTGTCTGCGTGGGTTTCCTCCGGGTGACTGTCTGTGAGGAGTGTGGTGTGTTCTCCCTGTGTCTGCGTGGGTTTTCTCCGGGTGACTGTCTGTGAGGAGTGTGGTGTGTTCTCCCTGTGTCTGCGTGGGTTTCCTCCGGGTGACTGTCTGTGAGGAGTGTGGTGTGTTCTCCCTGTGTCTGCGTGGGTTTCCTCCGGGTGACTGTCTGTGAGGAGTGTGGTGTGTTCTCCCTGTGTCTGCGTGGGTTTCCTCCGGGTGACTGTCTGTGAGGAGTGTGGTGTGTTCTCCCTGTGTCTGCGTGGGTTTCCTCCGGGTGACTGTCTGTGAGGAGTGTGGTGTGTTCTCCCTGTGTCCGCGTGGGTTTTCTCCGGGTAACTGTCTGTGAGGAGTGTGATGTGTTCTCCCTGTGTCTGCGTGGGTTTCCTCCGGGTGACTGTCTGTGAGGAGTGTGGTGTGTTCTCCCTGTGTCTGCGTGGGTTTCCTCCGGGTGACTGTCTGTGAGGAGTGTGGTGTGTTCTCCCTGTGTCTGCGTGGGTTTCCTCCGGGTGACTGTCTGTGAGGAGTGTGGTGTGTTCTCCCTGTGTCTGCGTGGGTTTCCTCCGGGTGACTGTCTGTGAGGAGTGTGGTGTGTTCTCCCTGTGTCTGCGTGGGTTTCCTCCGGGTGACTGTCTGTGAGGAGTGTGGTGTGTTCTCCCTGTGTCCGCGTGGGTTTTCTCCGGGTGACTGTCTGTGAGGAGTGTGATGTGTTCTCCCTGTGTCTGTGTGGGTTTCCTCCGGGTGACTGTCTGTGAGGAGTGTGGTGTGTTCTCCCTGTGTCTGCGTGGGTTTCCTCCGGGTGACTGTCTGTGAGGAGTGTGGTGTGTTCTCCCTGTGTCCGCGTGGGTTTTCTCCGGGTGCTCCGGTTTCCTCCCACAGTCCAAAAACACATGCTGGTAGGTTGATTGGCGACTCAAAAGTGACCGTAGTGTGTGAGTGAATGTGTGAGTCTGTGTGTGTTGCCCTGTAAAGGACTGGCGTCCCCTCCAGGGTGTATTCCCGCCTTGCTCCCAATGATTCCAGGTAGGCTCTGGACCCACCATGACCCTGAATTGGATAAGGGTTACAGATAATGGATGGATGGATGGATGGATAACATAACATTTATTTCACTGCAATAGTGTTTTCTTGAAATTAATAAAAGTGTTCTGTCATATCACCAAGAATATCGTTGTCGCCAAAATATTGTGATATAATTTTAGGGCCATATCGCTCACCCCTAATGTGCAGACTGAGAAATCCAAAAGAAACCAGGGGTGTGAGTGTAAATGCCCAAGTGAAGCTAAAATCCAGCTCTCTTAAATCGATTTCTTATTTGGGTTTCTAGAAAGTGGGGTATGCTGTTTACATGAACACGTGAATAACCAGATAACTGCAGAAACCCAATTAAAATGTAAACACTCCCCTGCCCCATTCAGCCCCATATAAACACACCGGTGCTGTCTCTGTGAGTACGACAGCGGCAGTTGACTCTCATTAGGACTGAGGCTGGTTCACACACTCTGGGTGTAATGTGAGTCCTGCAAGTTTGGAGTGAAAGACTGGTCATGAGAAGCTGTGTGAAAGCCTCTTATCGTCAGGGTGTAGGCGACTCGAGGCGTGAGGTAAACAGCTCCATCCTGCTCAGTCTCTTTATAGTAAACAGAGCGTAGTGTTCTGGGGAAGCTGGGAGTGGTGTTGCAGGTGGCAGTGTGGATTGTGTGATGCAGTGGAGTGTGTGTGAGGAGCAGGTAATGGCTTGGGAAAATGAATGAATTAATGAATGGCTTAATGCAGGACAATTCCACTTCTACGGTGCTTTTCTAGACGCTCGTATTTGGGGCGTTAGGGAGTTGCCTCCACCTCCATCAGCGTGCAGCCTCCACCTGTACAATGCACCGGCAGCCGATCTGTGCCATTCCCCTCACCACATATCAGCTATTAGGCAGAGTGGACGAGAAGGAAGACAGAAGTAACCACAGTGGCAGTGGGAAAACACTGAGTGCAGTGTCCCTGTCACTGCACTCATGCATTGGGATTCACACAGACCACCAGACCACAGGGACAGCGACCCCCTGTTCACCCCATTAACACCACCTCCAGCACCAACAAAGACTTCAATCTCCATTATAAAACATCAGTCTTAAGAAGGAACAATGTAATTAATTAACATTAATCACAGCATAATTTGCAATTAACTCTTTTTGCTTATTGATTGACAGCATTCATTTGCATTCTTTGTTGAGGCTGAGGTTATTACACAAATAATTAGACATTTTCCATCAATACACCTCACAGTTACTTAAACCGCCCCCTACACCCACAAAGGGTCTGGTTCGACAGAAGTGATTGTTTATGAAGTTCAGTGTTGTGGCAGGGAGCTCCGACTGCTGCGCTTCATTTGGTCCCTGATGGTATTCTCAGTGCTTGAATAGATGTGTGTGTGTGTGTGTTTTACTGTGGAATTTCTGCCCTCTGTTGTTTTTGAACACCTGCCGAGAAAGAGAAAGAGAGAGAATAAGAGGGAGGGAGGGAAAGATGGAGACGGACCAATTATTTTTCTCTCTAATGAGGTGTGATGATTGAGTTGATTCCTGTTCAGACACACCCAGAGGAATGCAGGTGTTTAACGTCAGTTTTATAAAACGTTTCAAACCTCTGTTATACCCATGTTATACCTGTGTTATACCAGCCTGGTATTCTGACTAAAGCATGTTATAAAGATGTTGATTACTGGAAGTAACAGTGTCATATATCAAGCAGAACCTGTACACACTGCTGCTAACACTACCTGCATGATTTGTGGTTAAGTTTATGGTTAGGGATAGTTTTATTATTTTTGTCAACACTTTTAGACCTCATTTAGAGAGAAAGAAATATAACTATGGAGCGCTAACCTGTTTAATCATGTCACGTTTGTAAACAGAGCTCTGTTCATCTGTCCGTCAGTAGAGGAGCAGGGCTGTATGCCAAAGTAGCACCAAACCTGCGACATAGTGCACATCACAGATAATAAAACTAATAATACAGACCATAATAAGAAGCACAAACTGTTATTTTATGACTGACACTGTGCCCTACGGATAAAGCATTATCCTCAAAGCATTTGCTCCACTCTCAGAGCGCAGGGACAGTGGGATCTGTTTATTTACCTGAGAAGTATGAGACAAAAAAAACACATGGCTTGAGACAGTTATACACTAAAACAGGAGTGAAATAAGACGATTACCGAAGCTTATGTATAATCTGTGTATGAATAACTCACACAAATTCAGAGAGAAGAGCCAAGAAACACATTAGAGACTGACGCACTAATGCTAATGCTAATGCTAATGTAGCTATGTTGTATGCCTCCTGACACAAAGAGGCAGTAGGCTTTTATGCTTCTGAGTGCTGTGAGACTCTCTCCAGCGCAGGGAGGGGAGCTGTGTATGAGATATGTGTTATGAGGAGATAAATTCTTTACTTCAACTCATGTCAGTAAAATCAGCCCAATGTTTATCTGTTTCTGTGTTCATTGATTAACACTGTGTACAGTTCCACCCCTGTACTATTTACACTAAGCGTTCCTGCCCCAAACTGCAAGCTATATATACTTCAACTTTATGTATGAAGCACGAATAATTGATTATAATTTTCCTAAGTGTAACTTGCACAAAGTATAGGTCCAACAGACTTCTGGATACTTCTCAGTGTAAATCAAATATGCTCAAGAGTAGTTATCTGTAGTTTATCACTAAGAAGGACATCAAATAAACTGACAGCATACGTGTTTCTTTTCAGTTTAAAGGAAATATAATATTTTTGTAGTTGTAAGAGACATCCACCAGCATACACACACACACACACACACACACACACACACAAACTCCACTGAACAGTTGAATTCAGTGTAATTTTTAGTGCTCCTCTGAACAGCAGCTTCCAAAGAAACTCACTGCTCCCCCCCACCCACCAACCGCCCACTCCCCCCCAACCACACACTCCGCCTCCACCCCAACCAGCTCCGAGGAGGACTGCTATAAACAGGAGCCTAATGAAATGTCTGATTGATAATAAGAAGGAAATGATTCTGAGCAACTCCCTGATTTGTGACAATAGTGGAACCGTCTTTGGTGCCGTACAGAACCCTTTTCTAAAATGTGCTGTATATAACCATCTATAGCACATTCTCTACCAAGCTGAAGAACCAATTCATGATGCAAAGAACCCTTTAATCGTGCAATCTTCAGGTGTTCAGGAACCATTAATAAAGAACCCTTGTAGAAGCATCGTTTTTAAGTGTGTAGAACGTAGTCGACTCCTGAATGAATCAATACTTTGAGCATCTGGAAGTAGGGATCAACCCTTGACAAATGATTCAGAGAGTTGAACCTCAGAGTCGACTCAGTCTCAGTTTTCCACAGGTATGTCACATATTTCTATGATCTGAACCTGCTGTAAACAGTGGATTATGACCCTATCCCAACTCTGTTTATGTATGGTTCTCTGTCCTGGGAAAAACAGCAGCTGTGTGAACCGTGAAAAGACATCAGCCGGTAGAATTCACAGACAGAAGTGGCTCTGACCACATCCCAAACTGCCTCCCATTTCAAAACCCGAGCGCAGAAAGAGGCAGAGGGAAAAGAGCTTGGCACCTGAAGGAAACTTTAAAATTATGAGGGTATAAACCATTCAAGAATGAAACAAAAGAGAGAGTGTGATTATCATTCCTCCCTCTGTGCTCTGTGGATGTTTACTTTTGACACTGATGTCACACCATACAGCGACAGTAGCTAATCTGATGCTGCACAGTTTGTTTTGGTCGTCAGTGGACACAGGACGCCACCTTCAAATGCTGTTGAGTGGGTGTTTTTGGTCGGTGGACTGTTCTTAGTCCAGCAGTGACCCCCTGGTTATACTCACTGTGTCCACCCTGTGAACTCTCAGTGTTGACGGGCTTTGACAAACTTTTGTTGGTGTGATGTCACTAAATTCCAGTCTTTTCTGTTTACAGCTGACGAAAGAGAAGGAGCATGGAAAACTCAACCCTCGTCCAGGAAAGGTGAGCTCATACACAAACACACACACACACACACATACACACACACACGCACGCACACACACGCACGCACGCAGGCACGCAAACACACACACGCGCACGCACGCACACAAACGCACACACACACACGCACACACATAGTCCATGGGAATGGTCAGCAGCTAATCAATGACCCATTGATCTGACCATGGCTTTTTAATCTGCAGCTACAGAGTCTTGTTTAGCCGGATAACATAATCTTGAATTCAGCTTACATTTTGGGCTTAAGTTACCTGGCTAACTCCTGTATTTCTCTGCGGTGATGGTGATCTGCACTCATTTATTTGCTCACATTCCAATCTTCTTCTCCATCACCCCAGTGTTTTACCCATGATGTGTTTGTGTTTTTGGGTATGTCTGTGTGTGTGTGTGTGTGTGTGTGTGTGTGTGTGTGTGTGTGAGAGAGAGAGAGAGAGATCAGAATGCCTTGCATAAGTGTCTGGTTTCAGTAGCACAAAGTTAAACAGTGTTCTCTATCTGTGTCAGTGTATGTGCTGCTCCCTGTGGCTGCCTTTGGTATTACACTGAACAATGAGGACATTGTTGGACAGAGACTCATTCACTCACTCACTCACTGGCTCACTCTCAGACTCACTCACTCACTCACTCACTCACTCACTCACTGGCTCACTGTCAGACTCATTCACTCACTCACTCACTCACTCTCAGACTCACTCACTCACTCACTCACTCACTGGCTCACTCTCAAACTCATTCACTCACTCACTCACTGGCTCACTCTCAGACTCACTCAGATACCCACACATACCCATTGATTCACTCGCTCACTCCCCCTGTCCAGTAAGTTACCTTACTTTTGACGTGCAGTAAACCGCTGCATTATAAACTGCTCTGGGAACACAGTTCCTCTGTTCTGCTGGTGATAATTCTGATCATTGACTGATCAGGTTTTTTCTGGTTGTTCAGATGTACATTTATGACCGTCCTGGGTTTTGTGGACAGAGGATTGAGCTTCGAGGAGACGTGGTGGACGCCACAGCCTGGAAATTTCCAGAGCGCATTTCCATCAGAGTTGTCCGAGGAGGGTGAGAGACACCAGATTACATTCACATGCAAAATAATCCAGATTAGAATCTGGATCTGATTACTATGCTCTTTCTCTGTGGGTGGATACCATAGACCTGAAAAACTTGCACTGAAACCCTTGTTCACTACACTGAAACACTTGCTCACTACACTGAAACCCTTACTCACTACACTGAAACCCTTGTTCACTACACTGAAACACTTGCACACTACACTGAAACACTTGCACACTACACTGAAACCCTTGTTCACTACACTGAAAAACTTGCACACTACACTGAAACACTTGCACACTACACTAAAACATTTGCTCACTACACTGAAACACTTGCACACTACACTGAAACCCTTATTCACTACACTGAAACACTTGCACACTACACTGAAACCCTTATTCACTACACTGAAACACTTGCACACTACACTGAAACACTTGCACACTACACTGAAACCCTTGTTCACTACACTGAAAAACTTGCACACTACACTGAAACACTTGCACACTACACTAAAACATTTGCTCACTACACTGAAACACTTGCACACTACACTGAAACCCTTATTCACTACACTGAAACACTTGCACACTACACTAAAACATTTGCTCACTACACTGAAACACTTGCACACTACACTGAAACCCTTATTCACTACACTGAAACACTTGCACACTACACTGAAACCCTTATTCACTACACTGAAACACTTGCACACTACACTGAAACACTTGCACACTACACTGAAACACTTGCACACTACACTGAAACACTTGCACACTACACTAAAACATTTGCTCACTACACTGAAACACTTGCACACTACACTGAAACCCTTATTCACTACACTGAAACACTTGCACACTACACTGAAACCCTTATTCACTACACTGAAACACTTGCACACTACACTGAAACGTTTGCACACTACACTGAAACCCTTATTCACTACACTGAAAAACTTGCACACTACACTGAAACACTTGCACACTACACTGAAACCCTTATTCACTACACTGAAACACTTGCACACTACACTGAAACGTTTACACACTACACTAAAACACTTGCACACTACACTGAAACACTTGCACACTACACTGAAACGTTTGCACACTACACTAAAACACTTGCACACTACACTGAAACACTTGCACACTACACTGAAACCCTTATTCACTACACTGAAACACTTGCTCACTACACTGAAACACTTGCACACTACACTGAAACCCTTGCACACTTCACTGAAAAACTTGCACACTACACTGAAACACTTTCTCACTACACTGAAATACTTGCACACTACACTGAAAAACTTGCACACTACACTAAAACATTTGCTCACTACACTGAAACCCTTGCACACTACACTGAAACCCTTGCACACTACACTGAAACACTTGCACACTACACTGAAACGTTTGCACACTACACTAAAACACTTGCACACTACACTGAAACACTTGCACACTACACTGAAACCCTTATTCACTACACTGAAACACTTGCACACTACACTGAAACACTTGCACACTACACTGAAACACTTGCACACTACACTGAAACCCTTATTCACTACACTGAAACACTTGCTCACTACACTGAAACACTTGCACACTACACTAAAACGTTTGCACACTACACTAAAACACTTGCAGACTACACTGAACCACTTGCACACTACACTGAAACACTTGAACACTACACTGAAACATTTGCACACTACACTGAAACACTTGAACACTACACTGAAACACTTGCACACTACATTGAAACCCTTGCTCACTACACTGAAACACTTGCACACTACACTGAAACCCTTGCTCACTACACTGAAACCCTTATTCACTACACTGAAACACTTGCACACTACACTGAAACCCTTATTCACTATACTGAAACACTTGCACACTACACTGAAACACTTTCTCACTACACTGAAACACTTGCACACTACACTGAAAAACTTGCACACTACACTGAAACCCTTGTTCACTACACTGAAACACTTGCACACTACACTGAAACCCTTGCACACTACACTGAAACACTTGCACACTACACTGAAACGTTTGCACACTACACTAAAACACTTGCACACTACACTGAAACACTTGCACACTACACTGAAACCCTTATTCACTACACTGAAACACTTGCACACTACACTGAAACACTTGCACACTACACTGAAACACTTGCACACGACACTGAAACCCTTATTCACTACACTGAAACACTTGCTCACTACACTGAAACACTTGCACACTACACTAAAACGTTTGCACACTACACTAAAACACTTGCAGACTACACTGAAACACTTGCACACTACACTGAAACACTTGAACACTACACTGAAACATTTGCACACTACACTGAAACACTTGAACACTACACTGAAACACTTGCACACTACATTGAAACCCTTGCTCACTACACTGAAACACTTGCACACTACACTGAAACCCTTGCTCACTACACTGAAACAATTGCTCACTACACTGAAACACTTGCTCACTACACTGAAACACTTGCACACTACACTGAAACACTTGCTCACTACACTGAAACACTTGCACACTACACTGAAACACCTGCTCACTACACTGAAACACTTGCACACTACACTGAAACTCTTGCACACTACACTGAAACTCTTGCACACTACACTGAAACATTTGCACACTACACTGAAACTCTTGCACACTACACTGAAACCCTTGTTCACTACACTGAAACACTTGCTCACTACACTGAAACCCTTGCACACTACACTGAAACACTTGCACACTACACTGAAACACTTGCACACTACACTGAAACACTTGCACACTACACTGAAACGCTTGCACACTACACTGAAACACTTGCACACTACACTGAAACACTTGCACACTACACTAAAACATTTGCTCACTACACTGAAACACTTGCACACTACACTGAAACCCTTATTCACTACACTGAAACACTTGCACACTACACTGAAACCCTTATTCACTACACTGAAACACTTGCACACTACACTGAAACGTTTGCACACTACACTGAAACCCTTATTCACTACACTGAAAAACTTGCACACTACACTGAAACACTTGCACACTACACTGAAACCCTTATTCACTACACTGAAACACTTGCACACTACACTGAAACGTTTACACACTACACTAAAACACTTGCACACTACACTGAAACACTTGCACACTACACTGAAACGTTTGCACACTACACTAAAACACTTGCACACTACACTGAAACACTTGCACACTACACTGAAACCCTTATTCACTACACTGAAACACTTGCTCACTACACTGAAACACTTGCACACTACACTGAAACCCTTGCACACTTCACTGAAAAACTTGCACACTACACTGAAACACTTTCTCACTACACTGAAATACTTGCACACTACACTGAAAAACTTGCACACTACACTGAAACACTTGCTCACTACACTGAAACCCTTGCACACTACACTGAAACCCTTGCACACTACACTGAAACACTTGCACACTACACTGAAACGTTTGCACACTACACTAAAACACTTGCACACTACACTGAAACACTTGCACACTACACTGAAACCCTTATTCACTACACTGAAACACTTGCACACTACACTGAAACACTTGCACACTACACTGAAACACTTGCACACTACACTGAAACCCTTATTCACTACACTGAAACACTTGCTCACTACACTGAAACACTTGCACACTACACTAAAACGTTTGCACACTACACTAAAACACTTGCAGACTACACTGAACCACTTGCACACTACACTGAAACACTTGAACACTACACTGAAACATTTGCACACTACACTGAAACACTTGAACACTACACTGAAACACTTGCACACTACATTGAAACCCTTGCTCACTACACTGAAACACTTGCACACTACACTGAAACCCTTGCTCACTACACTGAAACACTTGCTCACTACACTGAAACACTTGCTCACTACACTGAAACACTTGCACACTACACTGAAACACTTGCTCACTACACTGAAACACTTGCACACTACACTGAAACACCTGCTCACTACACTGAAACACTTGCACACAGGATTGAGCTTCGAGGAGACGTGGTGGATGCCACAGCCTGGAAATTTCCAGAGCGCATTTCCATCAGAGTTGTCCGAGGAGGGTGAGAGACACCAGATTACATTCACATGCAAAATAATCCAGATTAGAATCTGGATCTGATTACTATGCTCTTTCTCTATGGGTGGATACCATAGACCTGAAAAACTTGCACTGAAACCCTTGTTCACTACACTGAAACACTTGCACACTACACTGAAACACTTGCACACTACACTGAAACCCTTGTGCACTACACTGAAAAACTTGTACACTACACTGAAACACTTGCACACTACACTAAAACATTTGCTCACTACACTGAAACACTTGCACACTACACTGAAACCCTTATTCACTACACTGAAACACTTGCACACTACACTGAAACCCTTATTCACTATACTGAAACACTTGCACACTACACTGAAACACTTTCTCACTACACTGAAACACTTGCACACTACACTGAAAAACTTGCACACTACACTGAAACCCTTGTTCACTACACTGAAACACTTGCACACTACACTGAAACCCTTGCACACTACACTGAAACACTTGGACACTACACTGAAACGTTTGCACACTACACTAAAACACTTGCACACTACACTGAAACACTTGCACACTACACTGAAACCCTTATTCACTACACTGAAACACTTGCACACTACACTGAAACACTTGCACACTACACTGAAACACTTGCACACTACACTGAAACCCTTATTCACTACACTGAAACACTTGCTCACTACACTGAAACACTTGCACACTACACTAAAACGTTTGCACACTACACTAAAACACTTGCAGACTACACTGAAACACTTGCACACTACACTGAAACACTTGAACACTACACTGAAACATTTGCACACTACACTGAAACACTTGAACACTACACTGAAACACTTGCACACTACATTGAAACCCTTGCTCACTACACTGAAACACTTGCACACTACACTGAAACCCTTGCTCACTACACTGAAACAATTGCTCACTACACTGAAACACTTGCTCACTACACTGAAACACTTGCACACTACACTGAAACACTTGCTCACTACACTGAAACACTTGCACACTACACTGAAACACCTGCTCACTACACTGAAACACTTGCACACTACACTGAAACTCTTGCACACTACACTGAAACTCTTGCACACTACACTGAAACATTTGCACACTACACTGAAACTCTTGCACACTACACTGAAACCCTTGTTCACTACACTGAAACACTTGCTCACTACACTGAAACCCTTGCACACTACACTGAAACACTTGCACACTACACTGAAACACTTGCACACTACACTGAAACGCTTGCACACTACACTGAAACACTTGCACACTACACTGAAACACTTGCAGACTACACTGAAAAGCTTGCACACTACACTGAAACACTTTCTCACTACACTGAAACTCTTGCACATTACACTGAAAAGCTTGCACACTACACTGAAACACTTTCTCACTACACTGAAACTCTTGCACACTACACTGAAACGCTTGCACACTACACTGATACACTTGCACACTACACTGAAACACTTGCACACTACACTGAAACGCTTGCACACTACACTGAAACGCTTGCACACTACACTGAAACACTTGAACATTACACTGAAACACTTACTCACTACACTGAAACACTTGCACACTACACTGAAATACTTGCACACTACACTGAAACACTTACTCACTACACTGAAACACTTGCACACTACACTGAAACGCTTGCACACTACACTGAAACACTTACTCACTACACTGAAACGCTTGCACACTACACTGAAACGCTTGCACACTACACTTGCACACTTGCACACAGTGACACAATGGCACACTACACTGAAATGAGTGTTCAAGTGTTTCAGTGTATTTAGCCCTAAACAGACTCTCAAATGAACCCCTAATGGGTTTGAACTTGCAGACTCTCCCTCGCCTCAAGCTCAGAACTATAGCAGCTCTTCACTGCTGTCAATCACAACACAACCTCACCCTGGGCTATACACTCCTCTCTCTCTCTCTTTCCCTCTGTCTTTCTCCCTTTCTGTCTCTCTCTCTGTCTCTCTCTCTCTCTCTCTCTCTCTCTCTCTCTCTCTCTCTCTCTCGAAGTTTGTCGGGGCAGGTCTCTGTGATTCTTTAGGAATGTTCGTGGAAGTACTGTGGATTAGGCTCAGAAAATTAAGCCCTGACAATGAGAAAATATCCCTACTGTCCACTTTCCAGTAAAGTGTGTGTAAATGGTGTGTGGATAATTAACAGGGAATACTGATTGTGTCATGAAGATGCAGAAGGGAGTCCTTTAGTGTGTGTGTGTGTGTGTGCGTGTGTGTGTGTGTTTGTTTGTTGGTTTTCCTTTTCTGCAGATGGGTGTTATATGAAAAGCCTGATTTTAAAGGAGAGAAGATCGCTCTGGACGAAGGAGACATGGAACTGACCAATCCCTTCATTTTCACCCAAAACCAACAGAACGGAACCCCGAACGGAACAGAGGGCGGAACAGAGAATGGAAAACAGGAACCTGGGGAGAACCACACAGAACCAGAGCCAAGACGCTTCATCATTGGATCTCTGAGGAGAGCAGTGAGGGTACGACACACTGCATTAAACACACTTCAGTCAGAGTTGATATGTTCCTTCTGAGTTACACTGAAGCATCATGTGATGAGGCGTGTTTGACTTCACAGTTTTCATTGTTAATGTTGTTAAAGTAAACAGACCGGGAACACAGTTTAAAGATGGAGATGTAGGTGTTAATAGAGTGAGTGATGAGAGCTAAAGGAGACTCACTGAGCCCTTTTCCGGAACAGGCTGCAGAGCGCCCCCTGTGTTCAGAGAGAGACATTCACACAGCTCTTTCTGCAGTGGACAGGCGTCGTCTGTATCCAAAAGACAAGAGAGAAACTGGTACCAGTGGTTTCTCAAATCCTCTCTCAGGAGAACAGCATTCCTGAAATCTCCTTATTTCTTAGTGTTTCTCAGGAAAACAGGGTTCCGCAGATCTCTTTATTTCTCTGTTTTCTCTAAGGAGAACAGCATTTATAAGACCTATTTATTCCTCTGTGCTTCTCAGGATTACAGTGTCCCTGAGATCTGTTTGTTTCCGGAGGAGAATGCGGAAGGGAAGAAGGTGGTGTTCCGGGACACTTCGGAGGATGCCAGGATTTTCGGATTCCCTATTAAAGCGAACTCCATCATCATCAACGCTGGACTGTGAGACACACTCTTTATACACTGTCTTCAGACACACTCAGAGAGAGAGAGAGAGAGAGAGTGATAAAAAGAGATTTTCACATATAATACAGTAAACGGAAATGCTTTATTTTGTGGTATTAATGTGAGTGTGTGTGTGTGTGTGTGTGTGTATTAGGTGGCTGGTTTTTGCAGAACCATTCTTCCAGGGGGTTCCCAGGGTTCTGGAGGTGGGCGGGTTCACAAACCCAGCCTCGTGGGGCGTGACCCAGCCATACGTCGGCTCTCTGCACCCGCTCAAAATAGTGAGACTCTCTTTTAATTCTCTCACCTCTTAGGAACCATATTACATAAACCCCTTTTTTCAGTGCATGGACAATAATATGTTTACCTAGAGGCCACCAACACACACACTGTGAAACAAGATCACGCAGTTATCTTCCTGTGAGCTGCGTAAGTCAGAAAACATGGGATAAAACGAGCCATTCTTATTCTGCTTCGCTTCTGACGTCAACTGCAGAGACTTTAGAATTGCCCCGCCCCCTTGTCTGTGTCTGTCCAATCACAGGTGCACAAAGGCTCGTGGGGTTTTGATTAAAGCAGGTCACAGATATTTCAGGCCAAGACCCCAGAAATGTGTTCCCCTAGAGTGGGGGCCTTAATGAGTTAACATTTTCTACAAATAACTCTGTTAATCACTTTTTTAATCTGTGTCTGTCTGTCTGCGTATGCGTCTGCGTCTGTCTCTCTCTCATAGGGTGAACCGAGGGTGGAGAAGCCGAATGATCCTAAGGTAAGATCACTGGAGTGATTGTGTGTGTTGTGTTTTCACACTACATTACTTTACAGAGCTACACCCATCAGCCAAAACATTACAGACACCTTGTTCATTTACGCTCACTGTCCACTCTTTCAGCTCCACTGACCATACCTGTCTGACCGTCTGTCTGTTGCTCTGCATACTTCACCCTGTTCTTCAATGGTCAGAAACCTCCACAGGACCTCCACCGAGGTCACTGACCACAGGACACTGCTTGCTGGATGTTTTGGTCGGTGACACTGGGGGGTGTAAAAACTCCAGCAGCACTGCTGTGTCTGATCCACTCTACACCAGCACAACACACACTAACACACCACCACCACGTCAGTGTCACTGCAGCACTGAGAATGATCCACCACCACATCACACCTGCTCTGTGGGGGTCCTGTGGGGTGAAAGAGTGCTAACAAAGTATGCAGAGCAACTACATTCTGTAGTTGTGGAAGTACAGATTGACCCCTACGGGCAGTGGAGCTGAGAGAATGGACACTCACTGTAGATACATTTAGATGGGTGTAATGCCATGGCTGATCTGTGTGTGTGTGTGGTTTAACCCTTCAGCTGGTGATCTATGAAAAGCCATATTTCACCGGGAAGAGTCGAGAGATCTATACAAACACCAGGGACTTCATGACGAGGGAGGACCGGGCACAGACGGTGTTTATGTTCAACGCAGGGTCCATTAAAGTCCTCGGTGGAATGTGAGTCCTGTTTATTAACACTTACACAGACTGCTGTACATCTACCCTCACCCCCACGGTGTTCCAGGCGCCTTACCTTCCTCGTTCGCTGTCCTGCTTCTGTCTGGAGGGGTCTCATGTGTTTATCCTGTTAATTTCTCATCGTTTTTCCCGGTGTGTTGATCTCAGATGGGTGGGTTATGAGAAGGAAGGTTTCCGTGGCAACCAGTACCTGCTGGAGGAAGGGGAGTATCATGACTGGAGAGTCTGGGGGGGCAGGGATTCAGAACTGCGCTCCGCCCGAGTCATCCGAACTGTGAGTTCATCTTTATTTCTGTGTGTGTGTGTGTGTGTGTGTGTGTGTTAGTGTGATGTGGTATTACTGTGTGTGTGTGTGTGTGTGTGTGTGTGTGTGTGTGTGTTGTGGTGATACAGTCTGTTTTTGTGTGTTGTTGAGGTCATTGTATGTATTGTTTTGGTGCTACGTTGTGTGTGTCAGTTGCTGTGGTGTTAGAGTGTGTTTCTGTGACGTTACAGTGTGTGTTTGTGTTAAAGGACCTGTCCCAGCCGGTCCTGGTGATGATTGAGATGCCGGGAGGAGACGAGGAAGGTGAGGAAGAGCGGACGTTCGAGGTGACGGAGGCTGTTCCAGATGTAGAGCCTTTTGGATTCAAAACAATGACGCGATCTATCCACGTCCTCAGTGGAGCGTATGTACTCTGGCACACAGTTTATCACACTCCATTCTCACTGCACTCTCACTCTATTCTCACTACACCCTCATTTCACTCTCACTAAAGTCCCCCTACACTCTCACATGTCTCACTACATTCTTACTACCCTCTCAGCTCTCTCTCACTACACTCACTTAAGTCTCATTACACACTCATTCTACTCTCACTTCACTCTGACTACAGTCTCATTACACTCTCACAATGCTCTCAGTCCACTCTCACTAAAATCTCACTACACTCTCACCTCTCTCTCATTACACTCACAAAAATGTTTGTCACACAACACTCTCACTAGTCTCAGTACACTCACACAAGTCTCACTACACTCTCACTAAAAACTCACTCCACTGTCACTACATACTGAATATAATCACACTACATCCTCAATACACGCTCACTCCAATCTTACTGCATTCTCACTACACACTCACTCCAATCTTACTGCACTCTCACTACACGCTCACTCCAATCTTACTGCACTCTCACTACACGCTCACTCCAATCTTACTGCACTCTCACTACACACTCACTCCAATCTTACTGCACTCTCACTACATGCTCACTCCAATCTTACTGCACTCTCACTACACACTCACTCCAATCTTACTGCACTCTCACTACACGCTCACTACAATCTTACTGCACTCTCACTACATGCTCACTCCAATCTTATTGCACTCTCACTACACACTCACTCCAATCTTACTGCACTCTCACTACACGCTCACTCCAATCTTACTGCATTCTCACTACATGCTCACTCTAATCTTACTGCACTCTCAGTACACTCTCGCTCCAATCTTACTGCATTCTCACTACATGCTCACTCCAATCTTACTGCACTCTCACTACACACTCACTCCAATCTTACTGCACTCTCACTACATGCTCACTCCAATCTTACTGCACTCTCACTACACGCTCACTCCAATCTTACTGCACTCTCACTACACGCTCACTCCAATCTTACTGCACTCTCACTGCAGGCTCACTCCAATCTTACTGCACTTTCACTACATGCTCACTCCAATCTTACTGCACTCTCAGTACACGCTCACTCCAATCTTACTGCACTCTCACTACACGCTCACTAAAATCTTAATGCACTCTCACTACATGCTCACTCCAATCTTACTGCACTCTCACTACACACTCACTACAATCTTACTGCACTCTCACTACACGCTCACTACAATCTTACTGCAATCTCACTACACGCTCACTCCAATCTTACTGCACTCTCACTACACACTCACTCCAATCTTACTGCACTCTCACTACACGCTCACTACAATCTTACTGCAATCTCACTACACGCTCACTACAATCTTACTGCAATCTCACTACACGCTCACTCCAATCTTACTGCACTCTCACTACACACTCACTCCAATCTTACTGCACTCTCACTACACGCTCACTCCAATCTTACTGCAATCTCACTGCACACTCACTCCAATCTTACTGCACTCTCACTACACGCTCACTACAATCTTACTGCACTCTCACTACACGCTCACTCCAATCTTACTGCACTCTCACTACATGCTCACTCCAATCTTACTGCACTCTCACTACACACTCACTCCAATCTTACTGCACTCTCAGTACACGCTCACTACAATCTTACTGCAATCTCACTACATGCTCACTCCAATCTTACTGCACTCTCACTACACACTCACTCCAATCTTACTGCACTCTCACTACACACTCACTCCAATCTTACTGCACTCTCAGTACACGCTCACTCCAATCTTACTGCATTCTCACTACACGCTCACTCCAATCTTACTGCACTCTCACTACATGCTCACTCCAATCTTACTGCACTCTCACTGCAGGCTCACTCCAATCTTACTGCACTCTCACTGCAGGCTCACTCCAATCTTACTGCACTCTCACTGCAGGCTCACTCCAATTTTACTGCACTCTCACTACATGCTCACTCCAATCTTACTGCACTCTCACTACACACTCACTCCAATTTTACTGCACTCTCACTACACACTCACTCCAATTTTACTGCACTCTCACTACATGCTCACTCTAATCTTACTGCACTCTCACTACATGCTCACTCCAATCTTACTGCACTCTCACTGCAGGCTCACTCCAATTTTACTGCACTCTCACTACATGCTCACTCCAATCTTACTGCACTCTCACTACACACTCACTCCAATTTTACTGCAATCTCACTACATGCTCACTGCAATCTTACTGCACTCTCATTACATGCTCACTCCAATCTTACTGCACTCTCACTACACACTCACTCCAATCTTACTGCACTCTCACTTCACCCTCACTCCAATCTTACTGCACTCTCACTACATGCTCACTCCAATCTTACTACACTCTCACTACACACTCACTCCAATTTTACTGCAATCTCACTACATGCTCACTCCAATCTTACTGCACCCTCACTACGTTCTCACTGCAATCTTACTGCACTCTCACTACACGCTCACTCCAATCTTACTGCACTCTCACTACACACTCACTCCAATCTTACTGCACTCTCACTACACACTCACTCCAATCTTACTGCACTCTCACTACACGCTCACTCCAATTTTACTGCACTTTCACTACACGCTCATTCCAATCTTACTGCAATCTCACTGCACACTCACTCCAATCTTACTGCATTCTCACTACACACTCACTCCAATCTTACTGCACTCTCACTACACGCTCACTCCAATCTTACTGCACTCTCACTACACACTCACTCCAATCTTACTGCACTCTCACTACATGCTCACTCCAATCTTACTGCACTCTCACTACACGCTCACTCCAATCTTACTGCACTCTCACTACACGCTCACTCCAATCTTACTGCACTCTCACTGCAGGCTCACTCCAATCTTACTGCACTTTCACTACATGCTCACTCCAATCTTACTGCACTCTCAGTACACGCTCACTCCAATCTTACTGCACTCTCACTACACGCTCACTAAAATCTTAATGCACTCTCACTACATGCTCACTCCAATCTTACTGCACTCTCACTACACACTCACTACAATCTTACTGCACTCTCACTACACGCTCACTACAATCTTACTGCAATCTCACTACACGCTCACTCCAATCTTACTGCACTCTCACTACACACTCACTCCAATCTTACTGCACTCTCACTACACGCTCACTACAATCTTACTGCAATCTCACTACACGCTCACTACAATCTTACTGCAATCTCACTACACGCTCACTCCAATCTTACTGCACTCTCACTACACACTCACTCCAATCTTACTGCACTCTCACTACACGCTCACTCCAATCTTACTGCAATCTCACTGCACACTCACTCCAATCTTACTGCACTCTCACTACACGCTCACTACAATCTTACTGCACTCTCACTACACGCTCACTCCAATCTTACTGCACTCTCACTACATGCTCACTCCAATCTTACTGCACTCTCACTACACACTCACTCCAATCTTACTGCACTCTCAGTACACGCTCACTACAATCTTACTGCAATCTCACTACATGCTCACTCCAATCTTACTGCACTCTCACTACACACTCACTCCAATCTTACTGCACTCTCACTACACACTCACTCCAATCTTACTGCACTCTCAGTACACGCTCACTCCAATCTTACTGCATTCTCACTACACGCTCACTCCAATCTTACTGCACTCTCACTACATGCTCACTCCAATCTTACTGCACTCTCACTGCAGGCTCACTCCAATCTTACTGCACTCTCACTGCAGGCTCACTCCAATCTTACTGCACTCTCACTGCAGGCTCACTCCAATTTTACTGCACTCTCACTACATGCTCACTCCAATCTTACTGCACTCTCACTACACACTCACTCCAATTTTACTGCACTCTCACTACACACTCACTCCAATTTTACTGCACTCTCACTACATGCTCACTCTAATCTTACTGCACTCTCACTACATGCTCACTCCAATCTTACTGCACTCTCACTGCAGGCTCACTCCAATTTTACTGCACTCTCACTACATGCTCACTCCAATCTTACTGCACTCTCACTACACACTCACTCCAATTTTACTGCAATCTCACTACATGCTCACTGCAATCTTACTGCACTCTCATTACATGCTCACTCCAATCTTACTGCACTCTCACTACACACTCACTCCAATCTTACTGCACTCTCACTTCACCCTCACTCCAATCTTACTGCACTCTTACTACATGCTCACTCCAATCTTACTACACTCTCACTACACACTCACTCCAATTTTACTGCAATCTCACTACATGCTCACTCCAATCTTACTGCACCCTCACTACGTTCTCACTGCAATCTTACTGCACTCTCACTACACGCTCACTCCAATCTTACTGCACTCTCACTACACACTCACTCCAATCTTACTGCACTCTCACTACACACTCACTCCAATCTTACTGCACTCTCACTACACGCTCACTCCAATTTTACTGCACTTTCACTACACGCTCATTCCAATCTTACTGCAATCTCACTGCACACTCACTCCAATCTTACTGCATTCTCACTACACACTCACTCCAATCTTACTGCACTCTCACTACACGCTCACTCCAATCTTACTGCACTCTCACTACACACTCACTCCAATCTTACTGCACTCTCACTACACGCTCACTCCAATCTTACTGCAATCTCACTGCACGCTCACTCCAATCTTACTGAATCTTCTCACTACACACTCACTCCAATCTTACTGTACTCTCACTACACGCTCACTCAATTCTTACTGCAATCTCACTGCACGCTCACTCCAATCTTACTGCACTCTCACTACACGCTCACTCCAATCTTACTGCACTCTCACTACACCCTCACTCCAATCTTACTGCACTCTCACTACATGTTCACTCCAATCTTACTGCACTCTCAGTACATGTTCACTTCATTATCACTGCACGTTAATTACAGTCTCACTACTGTCTCATTACACTCTCATTACAATCTTATAATCCGTCACAACACAGTTCCACTGCTCCACAGCCCAATGATGGAGGCCTGTAACCCTCTAGCCCACACATAGCAATGAGCAAGGTGACCGTAGGTTCAGGTGCAGATGCTTCATAGTGCTATTTACAGTTAATGCTGTGTAATTCTGTGTCTCTCAGCTGGGTGGCGTACTCTCATGTGGATTACTCCGGAAATCAGTTTGTTCTGGAGAAAGGTTACTACAGTAACTGCGCAGACTGGGGCTCAGAGGACAACCGCATCTGCTCCATCCAGCCCATCCTACAGGTCCAGCTTATTTACATATTTAAATATTCATATTCACAAATTTACTTATTTACAGATTTACATATTCACAGTCCATTTAACCCATCTGTAGTAGGTACAGGACATACATCTGTATATCATTTACATATATATCCATTTGCATATATTACATTATTACATATTCATATTTACATATTCATACATATTTACACTTTCATATTTACTCTATGTTATCCTATACTCTAGATGGGTACAGATAATAATAACGTATTCATGTTAACTGCATTTAAATGAACATTTGTGTTTTTGGCTTTAGGCTCCAATGGATGGCCCTGGGTTCAGGAGTGAGGTCAGTTCGCTGTTATACTCCTGATATCTGTATTATTGATTGATTGGATATTGATTGATTGTTATTGATTAGTTGGTTGTTTACTGTTTTATTTTTAATTGATTAGTTATTGATTGACTGGGCATTGAGAGATTTTTTTATACAAGTGACTGGATAATGATTGATGGGTTATGAATTGATTGGTTATTGATTGACTGGGCATTGAGTGGTTATTGATTGATCCTGGTGCAGTGACGTGTGTTTGTGTATCTCTGGCTGCAGCTGCAGTTTTACTCTGAGCCCAGTTTCCAGGGAATCTGTCGGGTTTTCACAAAGAGCCACGAAGGTCTTCCGGAAGGAATCCAAGCTCAGTCCTGCAGGGTGACGGGGGGCAGGTGAGGTTACTTCAGCAGTCGCACACCCTGAATTTCTGCAACCAATCACTGTTAGAGTTAGTCCCCACAACTTTCTGAATACAAGCCAATGTCAGTGTCAGGGCCGACACCTGAGTGAGTGAGTCAGTGAGTCAGTGAGTCAGTGAGTGAGTGAGTCAGTGAGTCAGTGAGTCAGTGAGTCAGTGAGTGAGTGAGTGAGTGAGTGAGTCAGTGAGTGAGTGAGTGAGTGAGTCAGTGAGTGAGTGAGTGAGTCAGTGAGAAGTGGGTGCGTTGGAATATTTAAAGACTTTTTTCTGAAAACAGCAACAAACAAATGTTAACCCTTCACCTGCTGTATGTTTATGATCATATAAACCTGTTCTTGTTGTCTCAGCTGGGCACTGTATGACGATAACAACTTCCTTGGGAACCAGTACGTATTATCAGAGGGAGATTATGCAAATGTACCCAGTATGGGCTGCCCCCCCAACTTCACTCTCCACTCCATTAAATCCCTACCCATGGTGAGTACAGCTCTCTCTCTCTCTCTCTCTCTCTCTCTCTCTCTCTCTCTCCCTCTCTCTCTATGTCTCTCACACACAAACCCCTCTGTGTTGTTTCTCCAGGAGTTTACAGTCCCCTCCATTTCTTTGTTTGGTCTGGAGTGCTTTGAGGGGCGAGAGGTCACTGTGGACATGGAAATCTCCAACATGACACAAGAAGGATACAACCCTCACTTCCTGTCTGTCAGAGTCAACAGAGGATGGTGAGAGAGAGAGAGAGAGAGAGAGAGAGAGAGAGAGAGAGAGAGAGATAGAGAGAGAGAGAGAGAGAGAGAGAGAGAGAGAGACGGAGAGAGAGAGGAGTTATGTAATGTGTAATGTCTTTTGTCTTCCAGTTGGGTGTTGTGTGAGCACAGTAACTACAGGGGGCGCCAGTTCCTGCTGGAGCCAATAGAGATCACCAATTGGCACAAGTTCAGCTCCTTCAGCACAGTTGGCTCCATGTACCCAATCAGAGTGGTGCGCAGTCATAACATTATCAACATCATTATTATAATCATTATTAATATATGCATTATGCACCTTTAACATGCTCTTGCAGTTTCTTTATGTGACTGTGTGTGTGTGTGTGTGTGTGTGTGTGTGTGTGTGTGTGCTCATGCAGAAGCGTAGATATTTCCGTATCCGCTATAAAGAGACTGGACTCTACATGTCGGTGCAGGGCGGAGTGGAGAGTATGAAGTCTGGACGCATTGTCGTGTCCCAGGAGATAGAGGGCGACAGTGATCTCTGGTTCTACCAGGATGGACTTCTCAAAAATAAGGTCTTTACTGGGGCCTTTCTATGTGCTTAGTCATTACATTTACACACAATGCTTTATAAAGTGAATGGGGCTACCTATGATAACACAACATCCATAGGTTGTGTAACTATGACTGTGTGTGTTTGTGTGTGTGTGTCCTTAGTTATCTCAGTGTATGAGCGTACAGGTGATGGGGACTGTGGAGAGTGGGGCGAAGGTGGTGTTATGGTCCGAGACTCGTTCCCCTGTTCAGATGTGGAGCGCTCAGCTCAATGGCACCATCTACAGCATCACTTTCCCTGGCCTGCTGCTGGACGTCAAAGGTCAGTAAATTGTTTTATTATTTCTTTCAACACTTTTCGTCCTTATTTACACATTAAAATTAAGTCCCTGACCAATTTACCCACATCATGTTTGTAAACAGGGCTCAGTTAGTCTGTATCTGTCAGTAGAGAGGTTCTTTGTCCCAAATACCCTCTACATAGTTCACATTACATATAATAAAACTAACAATACTGCCCCTGTAATGACACATGGGGAACTGTAATGACTGTAATGAGACAGGGGAAAAAGTATGAAACAAAAGAATGTGGCTTGTGTCCGTAGTCCTATAGATGGAAATTATATGATTACTGAAGCTTGTGTATGATCTGTGTATGAACAACTCACTCAGATTCAGTCACATAAGCAGAGAAATGCATTGGAGTCTAAGGTGCTAACTGTTTTCCATTAGATCCAATGATGAAAATGCTAATATGGCTAACAGTAGATAACAGGTCATTTTCACCTCATTATACAACACTGTGGGATCCTTTACCCCCCTGATGCAAAGAGGCAATGGGCTTCTGTGCTTCTGAGTGTTGTGAGACTCTCCCCAGAGCAGGGAGAGGAGCTGGGTATGAGATATGTTTATCCATGTTTCCCATCAGAAACCAGACAATCGCTCCCCAATATGGCGCCCACACCAAAATGTGACAGCAACCCATGGGTACTCTCTGTAGAGAAAGATTAAATGAAATGGGATGCCCTCATGTGGGTCATAAAGACTCCCAGCACAGTGGAACGGTGAAACACGGTGTGTTCTCGATGAGTTTCTGAATGACATCAGAGTTTCACAGCAATGTTCCACTACATCTAGTGTAAAGCCTTCTCAGAAGAGTGGATGCTGAAACAGAGGAACACAGTCCTGATTAATATTCTTCTATTCTGAGAAATGCTGGATGAACCTGTCCTTGTTCTTGTTTTTGCAGGTGGTAAAGCATATGATAAAGATCATGTGATCATCCGGAGTGAATCAGAAGAGGACAGCTGTCTGTGGGAGCTGGAACTTCTATAGACCATGCCCCCCCTGTGCTAGCCCCGCCCCAGGTCTCACCTGTTTTACCTGTTCTCTCGCTTTCCTGCATGGTTCTCCATCACTGAGCTGGAGTAAGACACTCAGGTCAGAAAGCTTCAGGAAGACCGCAACTGATGTAACACCAGCTCGGGGAGACCTGGCTTACTGCAGCACCTTCATGGATAAGAGCTGGCTCATGCTGCCGGGGTGATCTGGGCTTCTGCAGAGAAATGGAGGCATAATAAACAATCCAGAAAACAGAACACAGTGACAATAGAGGGAACCGAGTGGAACGGTGGTCCCTGTCAATGTTGAATTTAGAGTTCTGCAGGTGTTTGTGCCCAGAAATGAATCCAGTCGTCTCTCTGCGTTCACAGTGTATTCACACTGATTAAAAGATGTATAGCGCCCCCTGCTGTAGCCCCCCCCCCCCCCATTTCACACTCCCGAAACCCTCATTACACATTCATTACTAAAACCCCGTGTATGGCAAAGGAAAAGCATCTGTACTTTTACAGTGAGAGTGATGTTCTGATGGATTTAAGGTGGACTGTGATTCACAAACCTGTTTATGAATATTTATATTTGTCTCTGCGCTGATGGTGAGACTCCGGGGTCTTTCTGAACTTTATCTGCTCTCATTAAATGCCAAAATATATAAATATAAATCTATAAATATAAACCTGCTCCTCTGAGTATTAAAGAATGCTCTGTTTTTATAACACAAAGAAACTGTGCTCTTTACAATACAATGTGAATTATTATATGATGGGAGTGGTTGTAATTTTTTAATAAAATCATAAACAGAAACCAGCTTTGTCCATGTTCCTCTCTCCACTTCTTTCTTCTTTTTCCTTCCATGTCTCAGTGGTGCTGGAGGTCAAGTGTTTTGTTGGTGTTTACCCCTCCCTCATCATCTCGTCTTACACACACACACACACACACGCACACAGACAAAGGAAACAACAGACACACACACACCCAGACAGGCACACGCACAGACTTCCAATCATTCCCTACATTCACTGCATTCTCAGATAATGCCCACAACCCTGAACGTGACTCAGAGTTCAGGAGTCTGTTGAATGGTGTTGAACTCTTCAGACGACTGGGGTTTGAGCCCCAGCTCAGACAGGAGTAAGGTCTCATTCTTTTTGCATGATTAATCTGATTTTTCAGTGTACCTAATAATTCTGCATTCTGAGCTGAACCAATCAGGTGTGAGAACGCTGGGAGGTTTTGGAAATCTGAATGAAAGTGGATTTCCCAAAATGGAACTCAGTTTGTCTCAGTTGACCTTATCTGATTCAGTTTGATTCACTTTGGGTGCGTCTCAAATGGTTCACCTGTTCACTCACTCCCTACCAGAGGCAATTGCTCTAAGACTGCAAGGGAAGCTCAGCTTCCCCTAAAATGTCAAAAAATAAGTGATAAAATATATACTGTTGTGTGTACATGTCAGTGAATAAATATGCACTACAACGCGCTCAACTTTTGTTCAGAATCAGCTTCTTATCACTGGTAAAGACGCGGCTTTCCTCTCAATCATTCCCGCAGCTTCACAGTGCTTTAAACAGTTCAATAGCGAAGCAGCGAAGTGCAGCGAAACGAGACGAGTCATTGGATAAATGCTGGGCTTTGTCCCGCCCATCGGACGCTCAGCGTCTCTGGGGGTCTATGGGGCAGTGGGCTGGCCTCGGCTGGCCCGGACGCTCAACTTCTGCATGATGATTGGATGATCTGTCTGAGGCTGAATCCCTTTTTGATTGACAGCAAAAAGAGCGAATCAGCGATCCTTTGGTGTAAAAATCCGTGGGAGCATTACATTTTCATTCTGTTCTGAGTTGAACCGGAGACTTTCTTAATCCTCTTAGCGGCATTTTCTTTGTTAAAAACGACTAGCGACAAATCGAGCTTCTATTTCTGGTGGGTTTTTTGTAGCTGCTTGTGTTTGGAGACTGACTTCTATCACTCTTTCTGACTTCTATCACAGTTTCTGTCCAGCGGGTGCTGCTGAGCCCCCCCACCGTCACAAAGCACTCACAGGCGGACACACTTCACATGGGCCAAGGCCGTTTAAGCAGCCTAGCTCTGCTGGTCATTGAGAGGACACTAGTCAAGTCCCTGGAAAAGACGCCTTGTTGGTACGACAGGGTACAGATCATTTTCTTGAAAAGGAACGGAGGGTAGAATTTACGTATAAATAAACCGACACATTTTATGATGTAGGGTGAAATTGAGCTTCCCCTCCTTGAAAGACCAGCATACGCCACTGCTTCCTACACACTGTGTAGAGTGCTCTATAGAGAACACTAAATTATGCACTGATAAGGGAAATGAGTGAGAGGATTCAGTAAATGTGTCAGTGTAACGTGACTCAGTTTGAGTCATAAAATAAAATTCATTTATAAAATTCAGAGGATGTTTCTTCATTATTTGCTGCGCTCCAGTCGGTTTGCACACTGGGAACTGGTCTAATATGTTTTTGCAAAGCCCACGGTTACAAAAAACAAAGGGCTCAGTAAGAAATGCTAAGCTACCTCTCTATCTGCTCACTGCAGTGAAACAGTTGACAACATTGTCCAATTCCTGCTCCATAGGTGAATACTATTTACTTATTTCTGCTGTTACAGACTACTTTAAGTGACACTGATGCCACATCTGGGAGAGCTCTAACTGTATGAAAGTAAACACAGACCCAAAGGGCTACATCTTCAGTTACAAATTTGTTTCTGTCATAATTCAAAGACTAAATAAAAAGTTATAGTTGTATTTTCCCCCTCAAACTTACCATTACACCTTAAAGCATGTTGAGCTTCTGAACGTAAACAAACCAGAAAAAGAAGCACCTCCCCAGAGTTGTTAACCTTCCCTTTAAGTCTTGTAAGTCAGGATTAATATTCAGTTCTCATTAAAATGAATGGAGAACTCCCGGTTACAGTCTATTTTCCTCACTACAAAAATAAATGCTAAAAATGCTCAAATATTTTTCAAAATCATGTACTAATTAAATGATTCCATATGGAAATAGATTGTTGATTGCTACAAAAACTGTAAATTAAGCAAGAATCGTTATCAAATTTACAGGTCTTAGAAGGCAATAATTTCTGTAATCTTCATAGTTTCAGTAAAATTAATGAAGAATTTTTAAGACTAAATAGGGCCTTTCAGACACTTCATCCTGAGAGCTACAGTGATGACGTCACCAGCCCCAGCATCTTCCATTCCTTTTGATAAAAGAAAATCGACACTGTCAGTGTTGTGTAGGTGTTGTGTAGGTTTGGTTCTGGTGTTGTGCAGATGTGTGAGTTTTGTGTTGGGGTTGTGTCAGTAGGTCTGGTTCTGGTGTTGTGTTGGTGTCTGTGTAGGTCTGGTTTTGGTGTTGTGTCAGTGTTGTGTAGGTTTGTTTCTGGTGTTGTGTCAGTGTTGTGTAGGTTTGGTTCTGGTGTTGTGTCAGTGTTGTGTAGGTTTTGTGTTGGGGTTGTGTTGGTGTTGTGTAGGTTTGGTTCTGGTGTTGTGTTGGTGTTGTGTAGGTCTGGTTCTGGTGTTGTGTCAGTGTTGTGTAGGTTTGCTTCTGGTGTTGTGTTGGTGTCTGTGTTGTGTAGGTTTGGTTCTGGTGTTGTGCAGATGTGTGAGTTTTGTGTTGGGGTTGTGTCAGTGTTGTGTAGGTTTGGTTCTGGTGTTGTGTTGGTGTTGTGTAGGTCTGGTTCTGGTGTTGTGTTGGTGTTGTGTAGGTCTGGTTCTGGTGTTGTGTTGGTGTCTGTGTTGTGTAGGTTTGGTTCTGGTGTTGTGTAGGTTTGGTTCTGGTGTTGTGTCGGTGTTGTGTAGGTTTGGTTCTGGTGTTGTGTTGATGTTGTGTAGGTTTGGTTCTGGTGTTGTGTTGATGTTGTGTAGGTTTGGTTCTGGTGTTGTGTTGGTGTTGTGTAGGTTTGGTTCTGGTGTTGTGTCAGTGTTGTGTAGGTTTTGTGTTGGGGTTGTGTTGGTGTTGTGTAGGTTTGGTTCTGGTGTTGTGTTGGTGTTGTGTAGGTCTGGTTCTGGTGTTGTGTCAGTGTTGTGTAGGTTTGCTTCTGGTGTTGTGTTGGTGTCTGTGTTGTGTAGGTTTGGTTCTGGTGTTGTGCAGATGTGTGAGTTTTGTGTTGGGGTTGTGTCAGTGTTGTGTAGGTTTGGTTCTGGTGTTGTGTTGGTGTTGTGTAGGTCTGGTTCTGGTGTTGTGTTGGTGTTGTGTAGGTCTGGTTCTGGTGTTGTGTTGGTGTCTGTGTTGTGTAGGTTTGGTTCTGGTGTTGTGTTGGTGTTGTGTAGGTTTGGTTCTGGTGTTGTGTCGGTGTTGTGTAGGTTTGGTTCTGGTGTTGTGTTGATGTTGTGTAGGTTTGGTTCTGGTGTTGTGTTGATGTTGTGTAGGTTTGGTTCTGGTGTTGTGTTGGTGTTGTGTAGGTTTGGTTCTGGTGTTGTGTCAGTGTTGTGTAGGTATTGTGTTCTGTCAGTGTTCCATAATTGTTGGGTCAGTGTTTGTAAGGATTCGCCTGCGCCGTGGTCCTCCCACCAACAGGGGGCAACCACACCTCAGGCCCTGTGTTAATCAGCCTGATTGACAACAGCTGGGGCTTACCCTTTATTAAGCCTTCAGTCTGGGTCTTCAGCGCAGAGTCTTGAGTTGGTAAAAGCCAGACCTTGCCGATAATTGGTTAACTGGTATTTTTCTCACCAAAAGAAGCTCTTTGTTTACCTTTGTGCTGCTTAAACGTTGGGTTTAATCTCCCACAAGACTTCTTTTCTCTGCACTGCCCTGTTGGGACTCTATATACCACTGTCCTACATTTTCCTCTTAAAAAAAACAATAAAAACTTCCTATATTTCTCTCTTCTCTCCTTCTCCTTTACATATGTTATCCTTCCCATTTGGTCTCGTTGTAGTCACAAGCACTTTTCACTTCCTGAGAGCTCTTTGTGAAAAGATATCACCTCTCACCACATCAGACCTGGTTAAGCCCTACTACTAATTTAGGTTAATCTATTTGCTCTTGGGTTTATACCTTGGGTTTCTTCAACAACTCTCTGTATCCGGATAACAGTCCTATTACAGTGTTGTGTAGGTGTTGTGTTAAATAGGATAAAGGCAGAAGTCAGATTTCATGGTTCTATTAAACAAATATAAATCATAATTTCACATTTTCACATTGTGTCAGTGTCCTTTTGGTGTTGTGTCAGTGTTGTGTAGGCGTTGTTCTGTGCTGTGAACACCATAGAGCAGGGTTTCTGAGAGTGATCAGGTGAGTTGGAGCTGATGAACTGGTCTTAATCTTTTGAATCTAGTTTTACATCCTCAGACTTTTCATTTCCACCTGAGGCTGAGAGCAGGTAACACATCCTCCATTCTTCCTCCTCCTCAGCACCGGGTTCTGCACAGAACCCCAGCCTTTCAGACTCACAGTTGGGGATTGAAGTGGAGATTTATATGTGGTCTCTCTGTTCTCTGTCTTCTCTCTGTTCTGTGTTCTTTTGGTTCCCTTTTGTTTTGTGCGCTCTGTGTTCTTTCTGTTCCCTGTGTTCTGTGTTCTCTCTGTTCCCTGTGTTCTGTGTTTTCTCTGTTCCCTGTGTTCTTTCTGTTCCCTGTGTTCTGTGTTTTCTCTGTTCCCTGTGTTCTGTGTTCTCTCTGTTCCCTGTGTTCTTTCTGTTCCCTGTGTTCTTTCTGTTCCCTGTGTTCTGTGTTCTTTCTGTTCCCTGTGTTCTCTCTGTTCCCTGTGTTCTGTGTTCTCACTGTTCCCTGTGTTCTCTTTTATCTGTGTGTTCTGTGCTCCCTCTGTGCTGTTTTCTGGGTCGTGATCTGTGTTCACCTTGAACCTTAAAGGATTATGTTAAAAATGAGTTTACATGGTTTTTTTTTAGAAGAGAACCACAGGCAATCAATGTTAGCACATATTTTAAATTTTAACCATTATGTTTAAGGGTGTGTGTGTGTGTGTGTGTGTGTGTGTGTTGAGTGAAGCTGATATAGGTGTTTGATAGAGCTGGAATCCCAGGAATCCCACAAAACAGCAACATTCCAGATTTTAAGAAAAAGGTCATCACCATGGAAACCTCACTGAGACCAAAGGAAATGCTGGTGAGTGTGAGTCTGATCTAAATCAGAGAAGCTAAACCTACACCTCCGCTCTGCTGCCCCTCTCACATCTCTACTACACTACTATTGCATCTCTATTGCACAACTTAGCAGTCCTGTTAATCTCAGCCCTGGACTGGATACATCTGGAACTGCAGGAGCAGGGAGAGGTGGGTGGGGCTAAAGGGAAGGTGGGGCTTAAAGGGAAGTGGGACTAAAATGGAGAGCAGGGCTAAAGGATGATGCATTTTAATATAAAGTTAGCAGGCATCTTTGCAGCACCTCATTCTTCACTTGTCATCCCTTATTGCTCATTAACAGGTCAACACACACACACACACACACTCTCTCTCTCTCTCTCTCTCTCTCTCTCTCTCTCTCTCCTAATTCATCTAATAATATAATGCCAGACAAATAATTAATGGCCCTTCCCTAACCCTATCTCCTCCTGCTGTGCTCCTCTGCTCCTCTCCTGATGAAGAACTGGGGAACTCTGGGATCTGTTCGTCCTTTCCCGGAGTTCACAGCTGAGAAGGACGTGGTGGAATTCCAGGACGCTCTGGAAAAGAAAGGTACCGTCAGCTCATTGATCAGTGAGAGCTGATCGATCAGAGAGTGATCCCGATCATGTGTGTGTTACAGATATACAGACTGTGCTGAGGGTCCTGACGGGCCGCAGTAATGCTCAGAGACAGACCCTCGCCCACACCTACCAAACAAAGACTCAGCAGGTGAACACACTGCCCAGTACACAGAGGCGTTCCTTCAGTGTGTGTGTGTGTGTATGCGTGTGCGTGTGCGTGTGCGTGTGTGTGTGGGATCTGACCTCTGCTTTGATGAAGGTTCTCAGTGGACATCCTTGTGTGTGTGTGTGTGTGTGTGTGTGTGTGTGTGTGTGTGTGTGTGTGTGTAGGACCTGAACTCTATTCTGAAGAAGGTTCTCAGTAGAAGGGAGGATGTGGAGACCCTGGTCCTGAGTTTAATGATGAAAACAGAGGGGTTGGAGGCTCAGCGTCTGCGGTTGGCCATGAAGGTTAAACACCGACCACATTCACTGTCCCTTTAAACAAATCGGAGACCTGTCACTACAGATTTCTATAGATTTATATTACATTATGTAAATTACAGGTTTATAGCGTTTTTCAAGATGCGTTTACAGTACATTGTAAATACTGATAGACATAGAAAACAGAGCAAAGATAAACAGGTATCATGAAATGTTCACTAACCTATGTAGCGTATACACTGTATTAATGGAATGGAGGTCCTCACAAGTTTAGCAAAACCAATGTGTGTGTGTGTGTGTGTTACAGGGTCTTGGTACAGATGAAGAGACCCTGTTGGAGATCCTGTGTGTGAGGACACCGCTGCAGCTTTCCAAAATCAAAACTGTTTATAATGAAGGTCAGTTCAGTTTTCACTCGCTGCACAGAGCTAAGGTCCCGGAGACACTGAGCGCAGTGTGTGTCTCCTCTGGGTTTCCATGATATGTGTGTGTGTGTGTGTGTGTGTGTGTGTCCTCATAATACTCTGAATGTTCTGTTAGAGTTTAAGCGAGATCTGGAAAGTGATTTGATCAGTGAAACGAGTGGAGACTTCACTAAGCTGCTCCTGGCTCTACTGAAGGTACGGAAACCAACGTTCCATCTTAAAAAAGAGAAAATATCGTAGTGTGAAATTATAGTAATGCGTCCTGTGTGATGTGGAATTCTAAAACACAAAAACTTTAAATCTAATAAAATTAAAAGCTAGAATTTTTCAAATTTTTCAGATCAATGCTTTGCAACACATCATTCACCAGCCTCTGAAATGACTTTGAAATGAGCCGCGATTGGTCAAACTGTAAACCAATACTGTGAACTGTCAGAGGCTCGTTTGCATAGTGCAGTCTTATGTGATCTCGTTGTTACAGAAACCAGTTTCACAAAACTAATTAAGTCCATCACTGTCTGAACACTAATGTCTTTTTATTCTGTAGAAGGCGTATCTGCATGGAAACCTGGAGCAGGATGTTACTGTGAGTAACATGGGAAATTATTTTATTTTTTTAAATTTTATTTTATTATATTATAACAAAGAAAGAGGAAACCCACGCAGACACAGGGAGAACACACCACACTCCTCACAGACAGTCACCCGGAGGAAACCCACGCAGACACAGGGAGAACACACCACACTCCTCACAGACAGTCACCCGGAGGAAACCCACGCAGACACAGGGAGAACACACCACACTCCTCACAGACAGTCACCCGGAGGAAACCCACGCAGACACAGAGAGAACACACCACACTCCTCACAGACAGTCACCCGGAGGAAACCCACGCAGACACAGAGAGAACACACCACACTCTTCACAGACAGTCACCTGGAGGAAACCCACGCAGACACAGGGAGAACACACCACACTCCTCACAGACAGTCACCCGGAGGAAACCCACGCAGACACAGGGAGAACACACCACACTCCTCACAGACAGTCACCCGGAGGAAACCCACGCAGACACAGGGAGAACACACCACACTCCTCACAGACAGTCACCCGGAGGAAACCCACGCAGACACAGGGAGAACACACCACACTCCTCACAGACAGTCACCCGGAGGAAACCCACGCAGACACAGGGAGAACACACCACACTCCTCACAGACAGTCACCCGGAGGAAACCCACGCAGACACAGAGAGAACACACCACACTCTTCACAGACAGTCACCTGGAGGAAACCCACGCAGACACAGGGAGAACACACCACACTCCTCACAGACAGTCACCCGGAGGAAACCCACGCAGACACAGGGAGAACACACCACACTCCTCACAGACAGTCACCCGGAGGAAACCCACGCAGACACAGGGAGAACACACCACACTCTTCACAGACAGTCACCTGGAGGAAACCCACGCAGACACAGGGAGAACACACCACACTCCTCACAGACAGTCACCCGGAGGAAACCCACGCAGACACAGGGAGAACACACCACACTCCTCACAGACAGTCACCCGGAGGAAACCCACGCAGACACAGGGAGAACACACCACACTCCTCACAGACAGTCACCCGGAGGAAACCCACGCAGACACAGGGAGAACACACCACACTCCTCACAGACAGTCACCCGGAGGAAACCCACGCAGACACAGAGAGAACACACCACACTCCTCACAGACAGTCACCCGGAGGAAACCCACGCAGACACAGAGAGAACACACCACACTCTTCACAGACAGTCACCTGGAGGAAACCCACGCAGACACAGGGAGAACACACCACACTCCTCACAGACAGTCACCCGGAGGAAACCCACGCAGACACAGGGAGAACACACCACACTCCTCACAGACAGTCACCCGGAGGAAACCCACGCAGACACAGGGAGAACACACCACACTCCTCACAGACAGTCACCCGGAGGAAACCCACGCAGACACAGAGAGAACACACCACACTCCTCACAGACAGTCACCCGGAGGAAACCCACGCAGACACAGAGAGAACACACCACACTCTTCACAGACAGTCACCTGGAGGAAACCCACGCAGACACAGGGAGAACACACCACACTCCTCACAGACAGTCACCCGGAGGAAACCCACGCAGACACAGGGAGAACACACCACACTCCTCACAGACAGTCACCCGGAGGAAACCCACGCAGACACAGGGAGAACACACCACACTCCTCACAGACAGTCACCCGGAGGAAACCCACGCAGACACAGGGAGAACACACCACACTCCTCACAGACAGTCACCCGGAGGAAACCCACGCAGACACAGAGAGAACACACCACACTCCTCACAGACAGTCACCCGGAGGAAACCCACGCAGACACAGAGAGAACACACCACACTCTTCACAGACAGTCACCTGGAGGAAACCCACGCAGACACAGGGAGAACACACCACACTCCTCACAGACAGTCACCCGGAGGAAACCCACGCAGACACAGGGAGAACACACCACACTCCTCACAGACAGTCACCCGGAGGAAACCCACGCAGACACAGGGAGAACACACCACACTCCTCACAGACAGTCACCCGGAGGAAACCCACGCAGACACAGAGAGAACACACCACACTCCTCACAGACAGTCACCCGGAGGAAACCCACGCAGACACAGAGAGAACACACCACACTCTTCACAGACAGTCACCTGGAGGAAACCCACGCAGACACAGGGAGAACACACCACACTCCTCACAGACAGTCACCCGGAGGAAACCCACGCAGACACAGGGAGAACACACCACACTCCTCACAGACAGTCACCCGGAGGAAACCCACGCAGACACAGGGAGAACACACCACACTCCTCACAGACAGTCACCCGGAGGAAACCCACGCAGACACAGGGAGAACACACCACACTCCTCACAGACAGTCACAGCGAAGGTTTTCTGAGAGTATACAAACTGCCGCTGTGAGTTGGATTTATACATATGTGGTCACTACTGTAGTTTGGAGAGTTTACTAATGGCTAATTTGTGCTGGATGTCTGGATGGAAAAGCAAATGAGCAGATAACATGCAGCGAAAAGGCTTCATAATTGAGAGTCCCGTTTCTAAGAAAAAACACCTCAGTTTACTCCATAGTGTACGGTTGTAAAGACTGGACACAACTAATTAAATGACTCTTAAATGATTTTATTTTCTTGTGTATATTGAAGATACAATGGCAGACAAAGTCTCCTCCAGGTCAAGGTTCAGCGGAGGTCAGGGTTTCCCTTGCTTTAGCTCTGAATTAAAGAGAGTTTACACAGTTAATGAGACAGAAGGCTGACCTCCACAGGTAAATCTGTGACCTGCATGTAAACCTTACTGGGCCTCTCTGAACTCATGTTCACTTCACCATGCCGTCACATACTGTATGGGATCCTAGCTCTGATATGTATCTGATTCAAAAGCATTCAACACAAATGTGAAGATTTTTCTCAGTTTGACAATTCATTCATAAGTGTGAGTGTCCCATATCCTGAGTTCTCTAGTTGTGAGACAATACGTTGTATTAAATCTGGACACATGGGCACATTAGTACTTTTATAATTCAACATAAAAGCACTACGTGAGTGCAGAAACCGTAATTTTATGACTTACATTGTGCCTTACGTAGGGTGGAGGGAGACGTTTGAGATTCAGACCGCATCCTCTTTGGTCTCCTCCACCTAATCATATACATTTACAAAATGTGAAGTGCGAATGAGTCGTATCTATGATGCAGGTCATTTACATTTATTTAAATGAATCATCACTGGTATTGATAAAAGAGGCTTGTTATTTGAAAGCAGATTTTATGTTCCTCAGGTCCTGCGTATGGAGATGCTTAGTAAAAAGGCAGATGCAACTCAGTGGATCAGAATCTTCACCTCCAGAGCTCCGGCTCATCTCAGAAAAGGTACAACACCAACAGTGTTTACGACTTTAATCTCTGATCCTGAAGACGTGGGGTGAGGCTTAAAACAAACCATGACCTCAGCGAGTCCACTTCAGCTTTGTGTTTCACACCTGAATGATCCAGTGAGTGGATTACACTTCAGCTCCGGTTCTGAGAGACGCTGGACATACTGAGAACACTCCACTAACCACAGCATGGTCCGGCAGGACTGAAGGAGCTACAGAACTATATTTATATTAATAACATTGAGAAGAACCTTAATTTCAACCAACTATGAAATGACGGAAATGAAGTATTATCATTTACAAGTTACTGTGGTTTAAAAGAACTTCTATTTTGCTTCTACTATGTAAAAAGGTGATTTATTTTATTGTTAATGGAAAGGAATGTGGACAGCACTGTGCCGCAGCAGGTAGTGTCTCTGTCACAGCTCCGGGGTCCTGAAGGTTGTGGGTTCAAGTCCAGCTCCGGGTGACTGTCTGTGAGGAGTGTGGTGTGTTCTCTCTGTGTCTGCGTGGGTTTCCTCCGGGTGACTGTCTGTGAGGAGTGTGGTGTGTTCTCCCTGTGTCTGCGTGGGTTTCCTCCAGGTGACTGTCTGTGAGGAGTGTGGTGTGTTCTCCTTGTGTCTGCGTGGGTTTCCTCTGGGTGACTGTCTGTGAGGAGTGTGGTTTGTTCTCCCTGTGTCTGCATGGGTTTCCTCCAGGTGACTGTCTGTGAGGAGTGTGGTGTGTTCTCTCTGTGTCTGTGTGGGTTTCCTCCGGGTGACTGTCTGTGAGGAGTGTGGTGTGTTCTCTCTGTGTCTGCGTGGGTTTCCTCCGGGTGACTGTCTGTGAGGAGTGTGGTGTGTTCTCTCTGTGTCTGTGTGGGTTTCCTCCGGGTGACTGTCTGTGAGGAGTGTGGTGTGTTCTCTCTGTGTCTGCGTGGGTTTCCTCCGGGTGACTGTCTGTGAGGAGTGTGGTGTGTTCTCCCTGTGTCTGCGTGAGTTTCCTCCGGGTGACTGTCTGTGAGGAGTGTGGTGTGTTCTCTCTGTGTCTGCGTGGGTTTTCTCCGGGTGACTGTCTGTGAGGAGTGTGGTGTGTTCTCCCTGTATCTGCGTGGGTTTCCTCCGGGTGACTGTCTGTGAGGAGTGTGGTGTGTTCTCCCTGTGTCTGCGTGGGTTTCCTCCGGGTGACTGTCTGTGAGGAGTGTGGTGTGTTCTCTCTGTGTCTGCGTGGGTTTCCTCCGGGTGACTGTCTGTGAGGAGTGTGGTGTGTTCTCTCTGTGTCTGCGTGGGTTTCCTCCGGGTGACTGTCTGTGAGGAGTGTGGTGTGTTCTCTCTGTGTCTGCGTGGGTTTCCTCCGGGTGCTCCGGTTTCCAAAAACCCATGACAGTACGTGGATTGGCGACTCAAAACCGTCCATATGTGTGAGTGTGTGTCACCCTGTGAAGGAGTGAATGAAGGAATGAATGAAAGGAAAGTGATATTTTACCTGTTTTATCAATATCAGTAACTTAAAACAAAGACAGGGGATGCATCGCCCCTAGTGGCGAGTATTTCCTGTGTGAGCACCCCTCATTTCTTTATTGCAACATGTCATGCATTTATAGTTCTGTTCTCGTGTTGGTAGTTTTGTTGTCGCTTCTGTATTTGAGTTCTCCTGTTTGTGGTTGTGTTTATAGTTCTGTTTTCATGTTTGCAGTTCAGTTCTCCTGTTTGTGTCCTTTTATTCGCATTGCATTCTCCCTTAATGTTGTTGGCATTTATAAATGTTGTTGTGATGTGACTCAACGGGCCACCGTAGTCCTACATAAAGAGCACGTAACACACACATGCACGTTTACACTTGCAGTCAGGCTCCGTCTCTGACTACCTCCAAATGTGCATCCAGGGGGTGTTTACACCAAGCTCATCACATGGTGGAGAGAAACCCTGCTGTGAACCGCTGGTTGATGTGAGAGTGAACAGGCTCTGTGTGTTTAACAGAATCACTGTGATGTCTGTCTGAAACAGCCGTGAGAGTCTGATAAACGATCATGAATAATTAATGAGGTGAACATAAATATTAATATCGTTTCAGTGCTGATTGAGCTGGAGGTGGAACAAGGTCGATCGGTGGCTGACATCATAGACACACGCTTCGGAGGGATCTTCGCTGCAGATTTCAGACTGGGGTTACACACTCTTGGTGCGTGTCTGTGTGTGTGTGTGTGTGTGTGTGTGTGTGAATTTTAATGTATGTATTCTTCTCTCCTCCTTAGTGCAATGTATAGAGAACCCGTACCTGTACTTGGCTCAGAGGATACAGAAAATGAATGTGGGTATTGATTTAAGACTGCTGTATGCAAATGAGCTCTTTTCTAATTGGATGTCCAGTATCTTGCCTTAGTTCTGTCTGAAATACTTCACTCTCTATAATACATTTATGCACTCACTCACACTTAGATCAGATCCTCACAGTTGTCCACAGACGTTCTAGATATGAGATCAGCTCTGGAACCTTTAGGAGTCTGACTGTAAATGTTCTTGTTGTGAATGTGAAGGTGTCTGTGCTGCTGGGTGTGATGGTGTCACATGCTGAGGAGGATCTTCTCGCTGTGAGAACAGCCTTCAAAAGGCAAACAGGAACATCACTGTACACTACTCTGCAGGTGTGTCACACACACACACACACACACACACACACACACACACACACACACTCACAAGAACAGTTATTACATTTTATATGAGTTAAAGCTAATGTAAAAGCAATACAAAGTTGTTGTGTTCCACCTTAAAAGGTTTGTTACGCTTTGGTGCTAGTCCGCCTTAAACGGCTGTAGCACTGACAGAGCTGTTTGGGTATCTCTCTTTTCACAGGAGCGCTTTAAAGGAGATCTACAGCAGGGTCTTTTAGCACTGTGTCGCTCGGAGGACTGAGGCCATCACACAATGTTTACACTAAATATCAGACAAACGAACACACAAACCAACAACTAACAATGTCTGGTGCTCAGATCAAAGGTGCTTTTCATCTAAAGGAACTAGGCTTGTTTTTTGTTTGTTCTTCTGTGCACTCCCTCAATACAATTCCCGAATTCCTGTTTTTTCCCCCCAGTCTCTGATTGGATGATCATTCATCCACTAGGGGGCACTGAATAACACTAATATATTTCCCTTTGTTTTCTTTTGAATATTGGGTGGACCGTAGCTAACACACACACACACACACACACACACACACACACACACATACTTGTGTGTGTCACAGTCATGCTCACTCACCCACTCACGTACACACTCATTCTGTCACTCACACACACATTCACTCAGTCTTTTTAGGAAGTCTTTTGCTTCACCAGGGGATGCCACTCACTGTTTTGCATTCCTATCACTCCTGGTCCTTGTTTTCTTTTGGTTGTTGAGAGGAGAATGCTCTTGTCTCCAACTGGCTGTTGGTCTTTGAAATAAACTTTAATAAAGTTTATATTCTCAGTGGTTTGTAGTATCTGTGTTGTCTTTTGTGTCTGTGGAGTATTGTGGGATCTGGGGGTCTGCTCTCGATGGTGTTTCAGGGGTGTCTGTGCTGTGTATGGAGCTGGTACTGTCTGTGGTGTCTGTGGGTCTGAGCTGTCTGGTGTCTGTGGGTCTGAAATATCTGGTGTCTGTGGGTCTGAGTGGTCTAGTGTCTGTGGGTTTGAAATATCTGGTGTCTCTGGGTCTGAAGTATCTGGTGTCTGTGTGTCTTAGCGGTCTAGTTTCTGTGGGTCTGAAGTATCTGGTGTCTGTGGATCTGAGCTGTCTGGTGTCTGTGGGTCTGAGTGGTCTGGTTTCTGTGGGTCTGAGCTGTCTGGTGTCTGTGGGTCTGAGCTGTCTGGTGTCTGTGGTTTGGCCCTGTCTGGTGTCTGTGGATCTGAGCTGTCTCGTGTCTGTGGGTCTGAGCTGTCTGATGTCTGTGGGTCTGCAGTGTCTGTGGATCTGAGCTGTCTCGTGTCTGTGGGTCTGAGCTGTCTGATGTCTGTTGGTTGGCCCTGTCTGGTGTCTGTGGGTCTGCGGTGTCTGTGGATCTGAGCTGTCTCGTGTCTGTGGGTCTGAGCTGTCTGATGTCTGTGGGTTGGCCCTGTCTGGTGTCTGTGGGTCTGCGCTATCTGGTGTTTGTAGGGCTGAGCTGTCAGGTGTCTGTGGGTTGGCCCTGTCTGGTGTGTGTGGGTCTGAGCTGTCTGGTGTTTGTAGGGCTGAGCTGTCAGGTGTCTGTGGGTTGGCCCTGTCTGGTGTGTGTGGGTCTGAGCTGTCTGGTGTTTGTAGGGCTGAGCTGTCAGGTGTCTGTGGGTTGGCCCTGTCTGGTGTCTGTGGGTCTGAGCTGTCAGGTGTCTGTGGGTTGGCCCTGTCTGGTGTTTGTAGGGCTGAGCTGTCAGGTGTCTGTGGGTTGGCCCTGTCTGGTGTGTGTGGGTCTGAGCTGTCTGGTGTCTGTGGGTTGGCCCTGTCTGGTGTTTGTAGGGCTGAGCTGTCAGGTGTCTGTGGGTTGGCCCTGTCTGGTGTGTGTGGGTCTGAGCTGTCAGGTGTCTGTGGGTTGGCCCTGTCTGGTGTGTGTGGGTCTGAGCTGTCTGGTGTGTGTGGGTCTGAGCTGTCTGGTGTCTGTGGGTCTGGTCGGTCTGGTGTCTGTGGGTTTGTGGTGTTTGTTCTCTTTGTGGGGTTTGTGTTGTCTGTGCTCTCTGGTGTCAGTGGGGTCTGTATTATAGAGTAATCTGAGATTAATTCCCTGTGAGTCACCTCTCGGTCTTTACAGACATTTTCTTCTCTCTGAGATGCTGATGAACGTTTTGTGATGTTTGTGAAACTGGACCCAGGAAACAATTCAGAGTTTAAGTTTCAGTCCTAGTCCAGATGGAGAGAGAGAGAAAAGATTTTTTATGATGCTGTAACCTGAGATCAGGGCTACAGTTCTGTAACAATAGGAAATGTATTTACTGAAGCAGGGGCTTCATTAGAGCTGAGATCCTGTGGTTTTCGTTCAGGACCAGCCCAAGCTCAGACATTAGCTGGGGATTCAGTTGAATAAGCATCGAATATCACTTGGGTTTACTCTGAGCACCCTGTAAAGGGGAAGATCCAGTCGCAACATTTGTATCAAAAACACTTTATTTCAGAGCAGCATTAGCTTGTAGCATGTAGCATTACTGACATGAAGCTCCTTAATGTTCCATGGAGAAATAACCACAATGAAAAACAGGGCTGGTTCAGAAGTGTGTTGCTCCCAACTGGATACGATGGAAGAGATATTTAAGAAATCCAGAGAAATCCAGCTCCAACACAGAACACGACGCCCACCACAGACTGATCACATGACTTCAGTGGGACACGGGATAGAGCCGTCACTAGGTAGTACTCTCGCATGTTCAAAAGGAATCGGGACACACCTGCAATATTTAAAGGGTTAATGTTACATTAACTACAAGTCTTTACTATAAACTTTCCTGGTTACAACCCCCTCAGGAGTGTTTAACAGGAAAAGGGAGTTTCTGAGCCCTTTAGCTTCTCCATGAACAAAGAGACCAAGGACAGAATGAAACGTGACGCAGCGAAACTGAACGAGGTGAGGCAGGACACGCAGGTGCAGGGCGCACTACAGGTGGACGCTGGGTCAGAGAACGTGTCGTAGTGGTTTATTGGTAACTGAGGCAGAGTCCCACAAACACACATCAGACACATTCACGTTTACATTCTTTATTAATGATTAAATACAAGAAACAATCATATAAATATGAAATGATAGTGTATGTGTGTGAGAGTGTGTGTGTTTGTTTAATGATGACGCATGCATTGTTAATGATGGGTTATAGCAGTTAATCTGTATATTAGTAGGTAAGCTGTTGTGACACCGTAGTTTCCTCCAGTTCAATAAAGTGCTCTTATTATTTTGTACCTTCTGCAGTGTTTACTTTTGGGAAACTAGTAATAAAGTAAATACATTATCAAGTAATTACAATAGTTACCTAATTATGCCGTAGTTCTGAAGATGTGGGTGTGTTATTACACGAGGAAATCTGAGTTCATACCATAATTGATTTATAATTACACTCTTGTTACGTGTATTTATTAATATGTAAGTACATGGTGTTTACAGTCACTAGCTCTAAACTGGAGCAGAGTTGTGTGGTGCTTCTCTCACTGCCCACTCCAGATCATGGCAAAACAAAGCTTAATTATTCCGTCTTGGAGTTTTCAACCAAAACATCATCAACTGCTGAGCTGCAGGCTGTCGGTCTTTCAGAGAAGCCTCAGTCTGGCTAGTCCTGAAAGGGTGGAAATGAGACAGGGCTCAGTTCCAGAGCAGATAAAAGATGGGGAGGAAGCAGGTCACTCCTGAAGCTCTGGCCTGGTAGCTGCTGGATCCACCGGTGGGCTTGGTTGTCATTACGGAGCTGTTCGTGGGCATCGGTGAGGAGCTGTTCGTGGGCATCGGTGAGGAGCTGCTAGATGACATCATGGGGGTGCTGGCTGATGGCATCATAGTGGTTGCATTAGAACTGGTGGTGTTACAGGAAGGCATTGTGCTGTTACAGGAAGGCATTGTGCTGTTACAGGAAGTCATTGTGCTGTTACAGGAAGGCATTGTGCTGTTACAGGAAGTCATCGTGCTGTTACAGGAAGGCATTGTGCTGTTACAGGAAGTCATTGTGCTGTTACAGGAAGGCGTTGTGCTGCTGGCGTTGGTACTTGTATTGATCGTAACGGGGCTGCTTCCTGAAACTGCGGATGTGACGGATGATGACATGCTGGTACTGCTTGATGACATTGTTGTGGTATCAGTGGTACTCTTGAACAAAGAAAAAACAAACACATTAGTGCCCCGGTCAAACCCTGTTTACTTGTTATGACTCAGGTGACCGTAAAGTCCTCAGAGTCGAAGCCTTTGTTTAAACTCCATTCACCTTATCGCAGACAAATGTTTACTTCTGCAATTACAGCACAGGCCTGAAACAACTCTGTGGCCAACTCCACCCCACACACTGATCAACTGGCATCGCCACACGCCCTAGAAACACTCACAAATCACTGTGTGTAAAGCCCAGGAAGGGGAAGACCACAAGTTTCCCAGAATTCTCTTTTTAAAAAAGGGTTAAGCTTGAATCAAAGTGTTTCAGCACTGAGCAAATATGATGTTAGATACATCCAGATACAACATTTGAGAATCAGTACTTTGGCTCAAATTATATCACGGGAAGAAAAATGTAATTTCTTGCAAACTTTTGATGTTAAAAAACTATAAAAACAGTAAATTCAAATGGGGGCTTAGAGTCAGGACAGCGTGAGTCAGAGCAGTGGACAGTGGAGGTCAATGGAACCAGGCGTCCTCCTCTAAAAGCTCCTCACCCAAAGTAAGGGCAGTAAATGGTGGACTGAAGTCTGGTGATGACTGTGGAGGATGCTGGAGGTGGTGGAGAGGGAATAAAATGCTGCTCTCAAGGAAAACGACATTTTGAAAAAACCTTTTTTACATCAAAGGGTTGGATGAAATCTACATCTATCTATATGTATATGTATATAATTTGAAAATGAATACATGTTACTCAAGTTCTATCTGTGGATAAAGATGATTTAATTACATGCAACCGTTTGATGTTAAAAAAAAAGGAAATGTTCAAAGTATGTTTAAAATGAATGTGGGTTTTTGTTGGAGACGCCCGGTTCCATTCACTACCACTGAACAGTTCATTGGGTAGAATGCCATCAAATCCACACAGACATCTCAGAAATATCAGATCTAGTGAATAGCCTTGCATTTAAATATACATGAGTAGAAATGACTTTTCGTATAAGGAACATATATGAAGGACACAAAGGACAGAGAGAATGGACAGGTGTGTTATCTACCTGTGCAGTGCTGATGGTCACTAAAGCTGTGATCCATAGTCCAAGCTTCAGAATGTCCATGTTGTGAAAAAAGAGGATGGTCCAGATATTTTTGGCTGGATTTTTCGGAAAGAGCTGATAATCTCCAGGTCTCTTCAGCTGTGAAACTACCTGTCCTGTACAGGTGACCTTATTTTTATTCCCTCTCTCGGGCCCCACCCCTTTCTTGGAAAGACTCCTCCTCTTTTCCTTAGAAACCTGCTCCTAAAACCAAATCTTATGGAACAGCAGGTGTGTCTTTTACCTGTGGATTTATAATTTTACAGCCTCAACTTGACACCCTCAGGCTGCCCTCAACTAACCTGCAATCTCAGGTGTTTCTTTCACAAAATACAGATTAAATGGATAAATAGATGCTATTGTCTGTGGCCACTAATCTCCTCTGACCATGTTCTTTAATTGTCCTTTGTCCTACAGTCCCCTAGTACTTAAAGCACTTAATCACAGCCCAAACAAAACCATGTAGCTCCAGTCCTTCTGATTGTTGTTGTTCTACTTCATCACCAGAACAGCAGAGAGAACGAACAAGGAAAATAGAGCAACGGGCTCTTTAACATATTGTGGGCATGTGGAAAGAGTCATATGACCCTGGCCCTGTGTTTTTCTGTGTGTGTTATATGTGTGTGTGGGCTTTTATGGCATTTAATGTTTATTGGAAGGAAGCATATAGGTTGAAATAATAGAAATGGAGAGCAGAGTAGAGTTGTCCCGGGTGGTTGCCATGTTCTGTCACATGGTTGCAGTATTGTCCCAGGACAGGTGATTGAGTTTATTTAGGTGGCTGCTCCATTGTCCCAGGTAGTTACTAAGTTATTTCAGGTGTTTGCTAAGGTCTTCAAGGTGGTTGTTAATTTCTTGCAAGTGGTCGCTACATTAACCCTGGTAGTTAATAACATGTTTCAGGTGGTTGTTAATGTATTTCAGGTGATTAATGTGCCCCAGGAGCTTGTTAAATTCTTCCAAGTGGTTGCTTAGATCTTCTAGGTGGTTACTAAGTTATTTCAGGTGTTTAAGTTGTCGATGGTGTTTGATAAGTTATTTCAGGTGGTTGCTAAATTGTCCCAGATTGTAGCAATGTTCTCATTCTCAAGAAGTGCCTTAAACACCAGAAACACCATAGGAACCACATGTGACACCTTAGAAACCACCTGAAAAAAACTATTGCAGCCAACTGGGAGACCTTAGCAACCAACTTAAATCAACCACCTGCTTGCTAAAATATTTCTGGTGTGTCCATCCAAGGTATTTTTGATGTTTAATGTGTCTCAAGTATCTCAGGAGGTTAAGGTGTCTCATGTGGTGTCTCATGTGCTGAGGTGTTTCCAGCTGTAGTTAAGGTGTCACAATTAGTTAGTAATATATTTCCAGTTTATAAAGTGTCCCAGGTGGTTGCTACTTAGTCCCTAGTGGTTGCTATGGTCTCCTAAGTGGTTGCTAAGGTAACCTAGGTGGCTTCTAATGATTCAGAGATGATTGCTATTGTGTTCTTATAAATTTGTGACCAAAATAATAAACCTACAGAGATTTATAGAGCTTCTGCAGGAATGTGACATGTTTCTATTTTATAAATGAATGTAGTTATTTGTTTATTCAGAAATAAAAACACAGTAGCTGAAAGACTGACAGCACCTGAGTCTTAGGAACTATGGCCATTGCCAAGGGTCTGTCAAACCCATGCTAAACAGCACAAAAGTTCAGCCCAGCATGTGATGTGTGAAATCTAAGTGTTACTAAATGGGGACGGTCTCTGCAGTGTAAGTGTTAAAAAAACAGTTCCACATTAAAAGCACAGTGAAGTTGTTACTGTTGCTAATAACAATATTACACACCCTCAGAGACACACCAACAACAAGAGTAGAACTTCCAAGAACCTCCAGGGACTTTTTGGATTCTCTGTCTTAAAGACACCTCTGCACATGTTCCGAGTTAGAGGCAAGACTGACCAACCAATCAGACCAAAGCTCATTTGCATATATCAGCCTTAAACTGGAAGTGATAAAACATATAGCTGTGCTATGACTGGATGCTGGATCTGGAGCGAATTACTACCCGTAAATGAATACGTTAAAATGACATCACACAAGAGGAAGTGACAAAAGGAGGAAGTTCCTCTGATGTTCCTCTTAGAACATTGTGACCTCCTAATGTTTGGAGAATGGGAGGTTCATGGCGCTCTACTACTGTCCTTTATCAGACCAGCCCCAGTTCTCCTAATTGTAGGACCTTGCGTGAGATAAGAGAGCGAACACACACACACACACACACACACACACACACACACACACACACACACACACAGAGAGAAAGAGAGTGAGAGAGAGTGAGCAGAACCACTCTGTTCTGTACTTCTGTGCTGAGGTAGTGACCAGGCAGAAGGAGGACAGCAAGGACACAGTTTATTTAAAGGTTTATTGTTGAAAGAGTCAAAAACACACACAGCTGAGTGAAAACATACGACCTGTCTATCATTGAACTGATCCTTCAAAGTGAGGAAGAAGCTTGACCAGAGGAGGTCAGATGTTTCTAACTCCACTTTAGGATTCTCTAAATATTAAATATCAAACGACAAGAAAGAGAAACACCACATCAAACTACAGAGTTAAATAAACACCAGTAAGACCATACAACCCCAGCAGCAGTCAGCAGACCCCTGTTTCTACACCCACTGTCCATTCTATCAGCTCCACTGACCATACCCCCTTTCACCCTGGATACTGGATCATTCTCAGTGCTACACTTAAGAGCCGATGGTGTGTTAGTGTGTGCTGGCTGATTTGAATCGGATGGATCAGACACAGCAGCTGCTACTGGAGTTTCAAAGCTGGAGTGAGAATAGTCCAAAAACGACCACAACAACTTCCTGCTGGCAACATCCTGAGTCCAGTGGGTGGTGTCCTCTGTCCACTGATGAAGGACTAGAGGACAACCAACACAAACTATCTGTGTCTAACAAAGTGGACAGTGGGTGGACACAGGGTTTAACAAAAAACAGTAGCTTTGCTGTCACTATTATGGCTTGGAATATAAATACTTTTTTATTTATTTATTTATTTATTTATTATTATTATTATTTTTTAAACAAAATCATGTTATAATAAAATAAAATAAATCGTCTTAAAATCCAGCTACACTTACACTACATGGCCAAAAGTTTGTGGACACCTCCTTGTGTAAGTTATTATTACCCACTTCTGAGGAGGCTTTACACTAGAACCCGGAACATTTCTGTGAGGATTTGATGATTCATTCAGCCACAGAAACATCAGCAAAGTCAGGTGCTGGTGCTAGATGATTAGCTTTGGATCACAGTCAGCAACACACCGACTCATCCCAGAGGAACTGGATGGAGCTCCGTCGCTCCAGAGATCATCCAGTGCTCCACTGCCCCTCTTGGCTTTGCATGATGGCTTTGTCAAATTCAGGCTCCAGAGTGCCATGTGTTTCTATAGAGATTAAACACACTGTCCACACTGGGAGCGGGTTTAGAAAGGGGTGTGCATAAATATTTGGCCATGTAGTGTGCGTGCTGGGATATACTTCATATGAACCTTTCTCAGACATCACAGAATCATTCTGAGGGAGATACACAGGTGTGGCAGCAGAAGAGCACCCCCTAGAGCTGAGACCCTCACACTGCTGCTGGGCAGGGGCCTGGTCGTGTTCTGGGTCTGTGAAAAATTGGTTGAGATTGAGGTGATTTTGGCAGAGGTAGTTGGAGATGTTCTGGAGCTGGAGCTGGAGCTGGAGCCGAGGCTGGAAACGGAACTGGAGCCCCGAGTGGACATGGAGCTGGGGCTGGAGTCAGAGACGGAGGTGGAGCCGGAGCTGGACCTGGGAATGGGGCTGGAGCTGGAGTCAGAGACGGAGGTGGAGCCGGAGCTGGGAATGGGGCTGGAGCTGGAGCTGGTGCCAGAGACAGAGCTGGAGCTGGAGCTGGAAAGTAGAGTTGTGTCCACTGTAGTGGTTGTGTTCTGAAAGAAAGCGTTTAAAGATCATGACTCGGTTCTCCCTCGGGTCGGTTTAGTAACAGCAGCATCACCAGAGGAGGCAGAACTCAGGCTGAAAAAGCTTGGCTGTAACACTTTAACGAGCGTGTTGTATTATGCTGTTGCCAGAGGCTGGAATCTCAAAGCCTTTTTGTGCCGTGGTTCAAACTGGGAGCCATTTTGTTTTTCCAGGTGATTAGGAATATGCAAATGAACCACTTTGACTAAAACCACAAATCTACTGTGCACTTCACACATTACTCAGTATTCACCTGTTCTTCCTGCTCCCTTAAAATCAGCTTGCGTAATAATAATAATAATGATAATAATAATAATAATAATAATAATAATAATTATAATACTAGTAGTACTACTACAGCTACTCCTAAATGTAACAATAATGATATATAAGATACTACTTTTACTAGTACTACTCCTACTATTACTACTACTCCTCATAATAAAAGATTACTACTATTGCTACTACAGCTACTCCTAAAAAAACAATAACAAAATATATTACTATTATTACTACTACTCCTACTTTTCCTAGTCATAACAATAATGATACTACAATTACTACTACTCCTACTACTACTACTACTAATAATAATAATCATCATCATCATCAATGTAGGAGTTTCCCAGTGACCGAGAGCACAATGTAAGGACAGAACTCACAGCATCCTGTATTTTGCTGATGATTTATTTTACCTTTCACTCTTTACCTTTTCACATTTCTGGAACAATCTGAACCTAAACCCCACCCCCCAAAACCCCAACCTCCCAGCCCCAGAACCCAGAGAAAAGTCCCAAACCCCTTTGTTTAAACAAGAACTGCATAAACACTCTGAGGGTCAGAGTGAACTCACCTGCTCCTGACCAGCTGCTAAGGTCAGGAACACAGCGCTGACCAGCAGAAAGAATAGGAGCTTCATTCTGACGCAGACCAGGATGTGCTGAGCTTCCTGAGGTGGTCTCTGAGGTGGTCTCTGAGGGGGTTCCTGAGGGGGTTCCTGAGGAGGTCTCGTAGCTCGGGTGGATCTTCAGAGATCGGATGAACTTCTTAATGTTCTTGATGGTGTTTTGATGTTGATCTGTGGGTATCTGGATATTGTGTGTGATGTGTGTTGGAAGCGAATGTGATGTGGTGAGGTGTGTTCGGCAGTTTTTGGGCACTGGGCTCCGCCCTGTCCTCTTTAACCTGAGGGCAGCTGCTGAAACAAAGCGGATCCTCTAAACGTCCTGAGATGCTGAGGGCTGTGCTCTGTGGATAAACCACAAACATCAGAAAACGCTTTAGATAATAATCAATCAATTAATTAATGGAGCAATTAATGCAGCAGTTAGTTAATTATGTCTCAGGCTATGATTTTACACGTACAGTGTTCACCATCCTCTGATCTGAAAATACACACTGCATTTGTGTTGCCAAGTCCATGTAATTTACACACACTTAGAATTTAGAATCACATTCATATTCAGACTAAATATTCCTGTTTTATGTCTTATACTATTTATGTATTTTTTTTATTTGTTCCTGTTTCTACGAAGATGAAACATGGAGAAATAATTTTGTAATATATTTTCATTCATTGAATCACACAGCATTGATTTCATACACAAACACTTCAAACGAATACTTATGAATAGTTGTAACGCTTGTTAAAACAGTTTGAACGTGACAAGCGTGATTATCTCTGATCTCCCGGAAGCTTCTGAACTCTTCCTACAAACTGGCAGTCAGACTAAACTCTCTGTAAACAGAGCACTTTCCTAATCACTGGTTAAGGCTATAATTTGCATAAACATTTGCAACGTAAATGCGTTCAGCTTTTTACTGTCACTGCTCTGTAGCTCTGACTTCCACCCACGGAAATTCATTACCAGTGCTTTCTGTTTCATTTAGAATCATGGCCAGAGCTGTGGACGGAACTGACCCTGTGCCTCTACACCTGCCCCTCTACACCTGCCCCACAACACCTGAGCATGTGTGCATTTACACTTGCGCATCTACACCTGCACAGTTACAGCTGTGTAACACCTGCGCATCTATGCCTACGCCTCTACACCTGCCCCTCTAATTCTGTATGCTTACACCTGCGCCTCTACACCTGCACCTCTACACTTGCACATGTACAAATGCACCTCTACACCTGCACCTCTACACTTGCACATGTACAAATGCACCTCTACACTGGCACATGTTCAAATGCACCTCTACACATGCACCTCTTCACCTGCACCCCTACACTGGCACATGTACAAATGCACCTCTACACTTGCACATGTACAAATACAACTCTACACATGCACCTCTACACATGCACCTCTACACTGGCACATGTTCAAATGCACCTCTACACATGCACCTCTACACCTGCACCTCTACACTGGCACATGTACAAATACAACTCTACACATGCACCTCTACACTGGCACATGTTCAAATGCACCTCTACACATGCACCTCTACACCTGCACCTCTACACTGGCACATGTACAAATGCACCTCTACACTTGCACATGTACAAATACAACTCTAAACCTGCACCTCTAATTGGCACATGTACAAATGTAATTCTACACCTGTGCCTCTACACCTGCGTCTCTACACCTGCGCCTCTACACCTGCACATGTACAAATGCACCTCTACACTTGCACATGTACAAATGCACCTCTACACATGCACCTCTACACCTGCACCTCTACACTTGCACATGTACAAATGCACCTCTACACATGCACCTCTACACTTGCACATGTACAAATGCACCTCTACACATGCACCTCTACACCTGCGCTTCTACACCTGCACCTCTACACCTGGGACTCTACACCTGCACCTCTACACTTGCACATGTACAAATGCACCTCTACACATGCACCTCTACACTGGCACATGTACACATGCACCTCTACACCTGCACTTCTACACATGCACCTCTACACCTGCACCTCTACACCTGGGACTCTACACCTGCACCTCTACACCTGCACCTCTACACTTGCACATGTACAAATGCACCTCTACACATGCACCTCTACACTTGCACATGTACAAATACAACTTAACACCTGCACCTCTAATTGGCACATGCACAAATGTACCTCTACACCTGCACCTCTAGGATTTCTGATTTGTTACATTTGGGTAGTAAAAAAATTGCAGGTTCAACTATTTAAAAATAAAAAAAATCATATGTAATTTGACATGAAGCAAACTATACTGTGAATAATGATGAACACAGATAATCCTCTACCTACGAATAAATTCCGTTCTGAGAGCTTCATTGCAGATTAAATTTGTTCACAAGTCTGACAGTGTTAGGCTGGGCGTCCAGCAGTGTAGTTATCCTATGGCATACAGCACTGTTTGACAATAAACACTGAAGCAGGGAGGTGAATCGGTTACTGACTGGACAAGGAGGAGGAGGAGGTAGTGGGAGACGGGGGAGATGGGTCATTAGTAGCAGGAGACGGAGGGCAACATGTAGCACCTGACGTGGAAGGCACCGGTTCTAGCTCATGGCGAGACTCGTTTATCCCGCTCCTGAAGAAAAGTTCAGGTGATGTCCGGGTTGTAGCTGCCTCCATTTCATCAGAGATGAGACTGTAACAAAGCACCGCCTCGTGAACACCTCTTATTTGAACAATTTTTAAACAAATATTTGAAAGTTCACAAGCTGAAGGTGTTGTTTTCAGAGGATTAACTGTAATTATGATGAATTATGGATGATTTTCACTCATTTTATGGAACTAACAAAGGGTAATTTGAGCAATGCCATAGAACCACTTTTGGGTCCATAAATACTGAAAAACATTTTTACATTTTTAACCCTTTACAACTAAAGCTATCGCTAACGTAATCAGCTAACCCCCACCCTTCACCCCATTTCCCCACTCTCTCCACCTATGGACACTGGAGAACTGGAGGCCACTATCATCTTGAGAGAAAACTAAGAACAAATCAGTTAGATTAGACTAGCCCTTGTGCACACCACATATTTGACTCTGTTAAATCATCACTATTAGTGTTAAATTAACAGCGACAGAGTTACATTTTAACACTTACTAATAGTGTTGATTTAACTATAATTCGCTTTTTTATTTTCATTGCTATGATATTTGAGGATGCTTAGTGTGGTTTCTCGGGTCGTTGCTATGTGGTTGCTATAGTATCTGGGGTGTTTACTGTGGCATTCCATGTGCTCACATATGTTTTGTGGGGTGCGAGTGTAACCGAGAGCTAAGTTGATCATTAGCCTTTCATCCACACAGCGAGCCACAGAGCAGGAGGAAGTGAGGTGTTTTCACGTTAAGGTGTGAAGGTGTGTGACTCCAGATGAAAATTCCTCAGCTCTTATCTCTCCACATGTTTCCTGGTGGTAAAGATCAGTTCCTTCTTTGACGATAAACCATCAGTGAATGAGAACACCACTGGAGGTTAATACACCACTCTCGATTGAACATCATGTGATTTCAGACCGTAAAAACCATCATTATTCCGTCTTATCCCTCACATCTTCCCTTTAACAGGCTGATTCTGAGCCAGGCCTGTAAGGAAAACAAGGCCTGTGTGTTTAGTCTGTAAACCGATTTTTTATTGTCTTTATTGTTTTTTATCTTATGATTTACAGTGAAGATTGTGTGAGTCCAGAGAATTTTGGAGCAGGGTTAAAGGCCGTATTTGGATGATGTGTATAAATAATGACCAAGAGATACAACACAATCCAACCACAGACAACAAAAACAAGGAAGAAAAACCCAGCCAGGAGCTGTACATCAGAGCTAGCGTCAAAGCACAGGGAAATAAGGACAGATAGACAACACAACATTACATTCATGTACGTTTCACTGGCCTCATGTCATACTCGATACTGGATGTCCAAGTGGTGTTCCGAAAATCAAGTGGGCTTTATAGACAATTGGTTACGTTTTGAGGGCAAGCCTGGTCTTATAGGTAGGGATGGTATCCACCCCACGCGGGAGGGTGCTGCCTTACTTTCTTGCAGTATAGCACATAGTCTTTTAGTTAGTCAGCAGAGTAGTGTAGATAGCTGCTGACAATCCAGAGCCGGGACCAGGCCGCAGACAGACAGGCTAAACCGACCGTCTGCGAACTGTCTTGAGACGTCACCCAGGTTCAACTGTATTGAGACTGTGTCTTTCCCCCGAACTAAATGTAAAAGTAGAAAAACAAAATCAGCCTGTTTCAGCAACCTAATCAATATTAAATCATACACAACACCTAGCAGCAACACCTCAGAACTAAAATTTGGGTTACTCAACATAAGATCACTAAACTCAAAAGCACTCATCGTAAATGATATTATAAGTGATCATAAATTCAATGTTTTCTGTCTCACGGAAACGTGGGTTAAACCAAATGAATATTTAGCACTAAATGAAGCCACCCCCCTAGGCTATAATTATGCACATAGCCCAAGAATATCAGGCAAAGGAGGTGGAGTATGTGTAATTTACCAAAATACCCTAGAAATTAGTCTTAAACAATGTGACACCTTCTCTTCTTTTGAGGTTCTCTCCACTATTATTACAAATCCGGTCACAAAAAAGGACGCATTTTTATTATGCAACATTTACAGACCACCAAGGCCTTACTTAGAATTTCTGAAAGAATTCAGCGATTTTGCTACAAACCTAGCGGTGTGTAATCATAAAGTTATAATTGTAGGAGATTTCAATATCCATTTTGAGAAGGAAAGTGACCCACTAAAAAAGGCATTTACCTCAATCTTAGACTCTATTGGTATTACTCAAAATGTAACAGGGCCTACACACTACTGCAGTCACACTTTAGACTTAGTTCTGACACTAGGTCTTAACATTGACAAAATTAATATCTTACCGCAATCCTCAGCAATCTCCGATCATTACTTAATTTCATATGAGCTACGTTTTATCCATAATATATGTAAGAACCCTCGCTATTCTACAAGGCGTATAATAAAACCATCTACCGCCCTACAATTTATAGAAAACCTACCAGAACTATCGACCCCAGTTCCAACTCCATCAGACCCAATGGACCTAGATGTACTAACTGATTACCTAGAAAATACCTGTCGATCTACTTTAGAAAAGGTAGCACCACTTAAACATAAAAGTATAAGACAGAAAAAGCTCGCACCATGGTATAACGATAAGACCCGTACTTTAAAACAAACATTACGAAAACTAGAGCGGAAATGGCGATCAACCAAGCTTGAAGTGTTCCATTCTGCCTGGAAGGACAGCCTTATAGAGTATAGAAATGCCCTCACTAAAGCTCGCTCAGCATATCTGGCCTCGCTGATCTCCCATAATAAAAATAATCCGAGAGCACTGTTTAGTGTGTTTTCTAGAATTACAAAAAATCAAGCAGGTTCTGAACAACTAATTCCAGCAACTCTCACCAGTAAAGATTTTATGGACTTTTTTAATAATAAAATTGAGAATATTAGACAACAAACTCTAGCCACAGGATCAAATCCATCCTGGCTGCCACCTGATGTGAATGAAATAAAACATAATATAACTGTAAAAGAAAGACTTGAAACCTTTTGCCCACTCCCACAATTAGAACTAGAGAAGATTATCACCTCCGCAAACTGTACAACTTGCACACTTGATGCAATTCCCACAAAGTTGCTCAAAGAAGTACTACCAGCTATTATTGATCCTCTTTTAACTATAGTAAACTCATCCCTTAGTCTGGGCCATGTACCCAAAGCTTTTAAACTAGCAGTTATTAAACCTATGATCAAGAAACCAAATCTTGATGCTAGTACACTGTCTAATTACAGGCCTATTTCTAATTTGCCATTTCTGTCTAAAATCTTAGAAAAAGCTGTGGCCCAACAACTTAGTTCATATCTACATAAGAATCATATATATGAAAAATTCCAATCTGGATTCAGGCAACATCATAGTACAGAGACAGCTCTAGTCAAGATAACAAATGATCTTCTTCTTGCCTCTGATCAAGGCCACGTATCCCTGTTGGTGCTTCTTGACCTAAGCGCAGCCTTCGATACAATAGACCACAATATTCTCATAGAAAGGTTAGAAAACATGGTTGGAATCACAGGGACAGCCCTATTATGGTTCAAATCTTACTTAACGGAACGTTATCAATTCGTAAAAGTAAACAATCTAAATTCAAATTATTCTAAAGTAAGATTTGGAATTCCACAAGGCTCTATTTTAGGACCATTATTATTTACATTATACATGTTACCGCTAGGCACAGTTATAAGAAACCATGACATTAACTTTCACTGTTATGCAGACGACACACAATTGTATATTTCAGCCAAGCCCGATGACAAACACAGATTAAAGAAAATAGAGGACTGTGTAAAAGACGTGAAAGGCTGGATGTTGCGTAATTTCCTCCTCCTAAACAGCAACAAAACAGAGGTCCTGCTTTTGGGTCCAAAAGTGACAAGAAATAAATTATCAGACTTAATTTTAAATCTAGCTAACTTTCCAGTTAAACCTGGTTCAGCAGCAAAAAATCTTGGTGTCATAATTGACCCGGATTTATCATTTGATCAACACATAGGTAGTATCACTAGGACAGCTTTTTTACATCTTCGCAATATTGCTAAGATTAGAAATGCCTTATCCCTCCAGGACGCAGAAACATTAGTACATGCCTTTATTACTTCAAGGCTTGACTACTGTAACGCACTACTGTCAGGATGCACCAGCAGCAATTTAAGAAAACTTCAACTAGTTCAAAATGCTGCAGCTAGGGTCCTCACTAAAACTAGAAAATTTGAACATATCAGCCCAGTTTTATCATCACTTCATTGGCTGCCTGTTAAATTCCGCATTGTCTACAAAATTTTGTTATTAACATATAAAGCTCTACATGGGCTTGCTCCTGAATATCTTCAAGATACAATTTCCTATTATGAGCCCCCACGTTCACTCAGATCACAGAATACTGGATTTTTAAATGTTCCCAGAATTCAGAAGGCCTCAGCTGGGGGAAGAGCCTTTTCTTATAAAGCCCCCCAACTCTGGAATGATCTTCCAGAAAATGTTCGGGACTCAGACACAGTCGCAATCTTCAAATGTAGGCTAAAAACTCATTTGTTTAGTTTATCTTTTGGTAGCTAATGCTCCCCCATAGATAAAGGCGGCAGATCCGGGGGGTCCATGGACACAGGGAATTATAGTAAACTGAGACGCTGGTGCTGTCGTCCCGCCGCTTCTCGCGATCACTCAGGTTTGTTGACGGTGGAGCGGAGGGATGCCAGTGTTTCAGGATGCTCCCGTGTCTGTGTGTCCTCCTGGTTCTCTCCTTTTAGTTAATGCTGTCATAGTCAGATCTGCCGGAGTCATTAGCCACACTCTGGAAATTTTCATATTTTCTACTTTACAAACACAAAACAGTTCAAAACTAATTCCATCCCTTTACATCTTTCCGAGTAAACGACTGCCCACCTGTCTGTCTGGACACTGATGGATGACTGTCGAGATCCTCCTCCACGCTTCAGACCAGCTGCCCGCGCTCCAGCAACCACCAAGTGCCTTGAAGCTGTCCCTACACTGAAGTTCTCATGGACCACTAACTATCATCACCAGTAGATTGACCAGAGGAGGATGGGTCACCCCTTGTGAGCCTTGGTTCCTCCCAAGGTTTCTTCCTCAGCTGGGGGAGTTTTTCCTTGCCACTGTCGCCCCTGGCTTGCTCACTTGAGGGTTTTACATTTGTCTTTACATTTCATGTCAAATCTTGTCTTACTGGAATTCTGTGAAGCTGCTTTGTGACAACATCAGTTGTGAAAAGCGCTATATAAATAAATTTGATTTGATTTGATTTGATTTGACTTGCAGTAGGTGAGAGCTGTGTATCTAGGTGTCCACGGCCACGTCTACACTTGAGGTGTCTTTTCAGATTCCAGCTGATACACACAAGGATAAGGATATTTTATGTGTAAACAGAGAAACACCTTTGTTTGCTCTGGAATAGTGCTGTAAATGTGAATGCCAATGTAACTTGAGATGACACTCAAAAGAGGGGTCATTCCTGGAATATTCTTCTCAGAAGAAACACCTGAGCTACATTCTCCACTGTCTCTCCACCTGACCTCACTGTTGTGCGGCAGAAATGACAGAGACCTGCTGTTCATTACTGTGAGGGTTTGATGAAGGGGCTGGTGTGGGGTTTGATTAATTGGACAATGAGGGGTTTGATGATGGGGGATAATAAAGGGTTTGATGAGTGGTAATGATGGGATTGATGAGGAGGTACAGAGGGGGATAATGAGAGGGGATAATGACAGGGGTAAAGAGGCATTTGATGAGTGGTAATGATGGGTTTGATGTGGGGTAAAGAGGGGATTGGTGAGGGGGTAGAGAGGGGGATAATGCAGTGTTTGATGATGGGATAATGCTGCTGGACTGCTCTGGTCTTTCGTTGTTAAGTGGTGGATAATTTTAGCGTCTGATGACAACTGATTTCGAAAGTGTTCTGATGAATTTCAGGCGTTTGTCTCAGGTGATGGCACCTGTATGCTGCAGGCTGCGGGTGACTAGAATGCATGGCTGAAGGTCACATTGTGTAAATGTGTGTGTGTGTTTGTGTAAGCGTTTTCCACCCTCAGATTTAGAACCATGTGCAGAGTCTCTCGTCATTAACCACAGTCACACTCTTCTTAGGGACATTTTTATATTATATTATATATAAACTAGAGCTGTGCTGCTGTGAATAAACGTTAACTGACTAGTTCCTCTGGGAGTTGAAGTGGTGTTTGTGACCAAGGACTGATCTCCAGCACCAGCACCTGCCTGGTGTTTATGTGAATGAATGCCAGCAAATTCCTCTACATCTAGTGTAGACCCTTCCCAGAAAAATAGAGAGATCACACTCCTGATTCACACACTCTTCTGTAGCACTGAGGCTGCGGTGGTGAGGAATCTAACACTGTAAAGTAATAACAGGGAAACTGGTGCTGTAGAACTGGGAGGCAATGGTGCACGAGGAGAGCTCCTGGAACATTCTATCAGGATCAGATTACTCACAATCTCAGGAATGCTGGATAATTTCTTTGTGCGTCACTGATCAGGATCACCACAAAGGGTTAAACTGTTGAGAGAACTGATTAGAAAGGTGTTGTTTACACTAGAGTTACACACACACACACACACACCCTCCTAGTTAAAATTTGGAAAACGAAACTGTGTCCTGGAGATTAAATAGGACGCATGAAATTACCACAATTTTAAATATCCATAATTCAGATAAGGAACAATTTTCCCTGTTTAAAGTTAATAAATATGTAACCTTGAGGGGCCCTGAACATCGAATAATGGCTAAAGATTTATGCAGCACAATGGATGTTATGGGGGTGGGTTGGGGTTTGGACTAAACAAATAGATATTAGCTGTTAATCCTAGTGTCACACTGTAACGTCTAATTTACATTATTGTTTTCACTTTACTGAACTGTTCAACAATGGTATCTTGGGAGCTGAAACAGCTATAAACCTCCTACTTAGAGAAGCTTACCTTATCTTGTATGTACTACTGCATCAGGAAGAAGAAGGTGACTCTGCTGTTTATTCCTCAGGGATTGTGGTGCTTCTGGGACTAACATTGTGCATTTTACAAATTAGTTGCTGGGTTGAGGCTGACTTTGTTGGGTTTTGACCGTAGAAACACTGTTATATTTAAAAAAACGACCTGCTGCACTGAGTGAAATTCCTTTGTTCGGCTTGTCCTTTGTCTGTGCATTAGCATGCTAGCTTTCATTTTTACTGTGTGGGCCACTTCAAGACCTCACACACCCCACCCATCTGATGCCCCCTCCAGGGTGTGTAGGGATTCTGGGTAAGCACCAGCCCCACCGCAACCCAAAACTGGAAGAAGTAGTTACAGACAATGAATGAATACATGAATTTAGCCAGGTTTGTGCAGTTAACAGCTCCCAATTCAACAACACATAAATGTCTGGTAGATAGTCAAATCAGGTAGATTGCTGGACAGTTAAACCTCTTCTTCATTTAAGGTGGGTGGGGTGTAGTTGGGTGAAGGGGTGGGGAAATAATAGCTGCTTCACCAGTAACACTGGTTCTGTTTCAAACAAATCAGGCCTTTAATATCTGACCTCAGATACACAAAACAAACATTTAGCAAATCAAATATGGAACATGTCTTTAAGATGATCCCATGTTTACAGAGCAGCTTATCTGAGGGGGTCTAAAGGACTAACAAAGTCACTGGTAAATATTACAATATATTTCTCATATTCATTGGACCATTTCTCATCTCGTCTGTCAGCCACACTGCCATCGCTAGTCTTCATTAATATTGCAGCTGTGCAGCCAAAGAATGCTCTTGGTGTTAATCTAAAGAGCTAATAATCTTGTTTAATAATATGGTATAATACAATTTTTAAATATATTTTACTTCACTGCCTTCTGATTTCTGAGAACGGTGTAAAATAAAAATAATATAATAAAAGTCCTGGAGATGAAATTGGGCGTATGGATTCAACACAATATTAAAAGCTACAATTATAATAAAGTACGTTAAAACTGTGTTCCTTAATTAAAGGTACTGGATATGTACCCCTGAGGGTACCACCACAGCGACAGTTGTTTTTCTGACAGTGTGGGCGCTGACGTGTCTTCAAGCTCAACTGCCGAGTTACTCCGCTTCAAAAAGCGGGTGGAGCCATGTTAGCTTTGTGAGTTGTCATGGTGAAGCTAGCTTACTTAAGAATAACACATTTAAAGACCATTTATTTTACACTGAGAGGAGAGAAATGGTGAAATTCAACCGAAATTGGGACGTATTATTCATAAGAAAATTATTAGTACATTTATATTGTGGGCCAGAGTCAGATTAAATTAATTAAAAATAAAACTCATATTTGGGTTCCTGGAGGCTTTAAGAGCTATCAAATCAAGTTAGGCGTTAAAACCGCGTCTGAGGCTTTCTTGTTCTTAATGTACTTATAATGTACATGTTCCGACATTTGTAGTACGCCCACTCAGCACTGAAATAACGAACACTGTTTCTGTCGTGTCTGTGTTCCTGCACCGCCATCTTGTGGCTGTTCTTCGCTTGCGCATTGGCCAACAAAGAGCAAGAGCTGCATTCATCTGGTGAGCTTCCAAAATGAAAAATAGACTAAATTCGCTTAAAATGACGGTGAATTAAGGGCGTTTAGTGGAGTTGCTCCTTGTTCATAAATCCACTTGTAAATAAATCAGACTCAGGACACTTCCTAGTGGTCACTAACAGGCACTACGCCTTCACTGTGATGATTATAGAAGGAGCATTTTGTTTTACCCTTTTACTCGCCTTTTACCACTAGAGGGCGACACACCACCACACACACACACACACACACACACACACACACACACACACACACACACACACACACACACACACACAGTGGATAGCACTTTGTGAGGAACCATTCATTATTTTAAAAGTGTCGTTTATGGTTCAATAAACAAATTTATTTAATTTAACTATTTATCATCATCATCATTTTCTTCTCCGCTTCTCCATTTCAGGGTCGCGGTTTAACTATTTATTTATTTATTTTATTAACTGTTTATAAAGGGCGGCACGGTGGTGCAGCAGGTAGGTGTCGCAGTCACACAGCTCCAGGGACCTGGAGGTTGTGGGTTCGATTCTCACTCCAGGTGACTGTCTGTGAGGAGTTGGTGTGTTCTCCCTGTGTCTGCGTGGGTTTCCTCCGGGTGACTGTCTGTGAGGAGTGTGGTGTGTTCTCTCTGTGTCTGCGTGGGTTTCCTCCGGGTGACTGTCTGTAAGGAGTTGGTGTGTTCTCCCTGTGTCTGCGTGGGTTTCCTCCGGGTGACTGTCTGTGAGGAGTGCGGGGTGTTCTCTCTGTGTCTGCGTGGGTTTCCTCTGGGTGACTGTCTGTGAGGAGTGTGGTGTGTTCTCCCTGTGTCTGCGTGGGTTTCCTCCGGGTAACTGTCTGTGAGGAGTGTGGTGTGTTCTCCCTGTGTCTGCGTGGGTTTCCTCCGGGTGACTGTCTGTGAGGAGTTGGTGTGTTCTCTATGTGTCTGTGTGGGTTTCCTCCGGGTGACTGTCTGTGAGGAGTGTGGTGTGTTCTCCCTGTGTCTGCGTGGGTTTCCTCCGGGTGACTGTCTGTGAGGAGTTGGTGTGTTCTCCCTGTGTCTGCGTGGGTTTCCTCCGGGTGACTGTCTGTGAGGAGTGTGGTGTGTTCTCTCTGTGTCTGCGTGGGTTTCCTCCGGGTGACTGTCTGTAAGGAGTTGGTGTGTTCTCCCTGTGTCTGCGTGGGTTTCCTCCGGGTGACTGTCTGTGAGGAGTGCGGGGTGTTCTCTCTGTGTCTGCGTGGGTTTCCTCTGGGTGACTGTCTGTGAGGAGTGTGGTGTGTTCTCTCTGTGTCTGCGTGGGTTTCCTCCGGGTGACTGTCTGTAAGGAGTTGGTGTGTTCTCCCTGTGTCTGCGTGGGTTTCCTCCGGGTGACTGTCTGTGAGGAGTGCGGGGTGTTCTCTCTGTGTCTGCGTGGGTTTCCTCTGGGTGACTGTCTGTGAGGAGTGTGGTGTGTTCTCCCTGTGTCTGCGTGGGTTTCCTCCGGGTAACTGTCTGTGAGGAGTGTGGTGTGTTCTCCCTGTGTCTGCGTGGGTTTCCTCCGGGTGACTGTCTGTGAGGAGTTGGTGTGTTCTCTATGTGTCTGTGTGGGTTTCCTCCGGGTGACTGTCTGTGAGGAGTGTGGTGTGTTCTCCCTGTGTCTGCGTGGGTTTCCTCCGGGTGACTGTCTGTGAGGAGTTGGTGTGTTCTCTCTGTGTCTGTGTGGGTTTCCTCCGGGTGACTGTCTGTGAGGAGTGTGGTGTGTTCTCCCTGTGTCTGCGTGGGTTTCCTCCGGGTAACTGTCTGTGAGGAGTGTGGTGTGTTCTCCCTGTGTCTGCGTGGGTTTCCTCCGGGTGACTGTCTGTGAGGAGTTGGTGTGTTCTCTATGTGTCTGTGTGGGTTTCCTCCGGGTGACTGTCTGTGAGGAGTGTGGTGTGTTCTCCCTGTGTCTGCGTGGGTTTCCTCCGGGTGACTGTCTGTGAGGAGTTGGTGTGTTCTCTCTGTGTCTGTGTGGGTTTCCTCCGGGTGACTGTCTGTGAGGAGTGTGGTGTGTTCTCCCTG
>NC_089812.1:2559272-2619272 GCF_029633855.1 Hoplias malabaricus | reverse complement strand
AGTGTAGTGTATTATACAGAGTAGTGTGTAGTAGTGTAGTGTATTATACAGTGTAGTGTGTAGTAGTGTAGTGTATTATAGAATGTAGTGTATTATACAGAGTAGTGTGTTGTAGTGTAGTGTATTATACAGTGTAGTGTGTAGTAGTGTAGTGTATTATAGAGTGTAGTGTGTAGTAGTGTAGTGTATTATACAGAGTAGTGTGTTATAGTGTAGTGTATTATACAGAGTAGTGTGTAGTAGTGTAGTGTATTATACAGAGTAGTGTGTAGTAGTGTAGTGTATTATACAGAGTAGTGTGTAGTAGTGTAGTGTATTATAGAGTGTAGTGTGTAGTAGTGTAGTGTATTATACAGAGTAGTGTGTTATAGTGTAGTGTATTATACAGAGTAGTGTGTAGTAGTGTAGTGTATTATACAGTGTAGTGTGTAGTAGTGTAGTGTATTATAGAGTGTAGTGTGTAGTAGTGTAGTGTATTATACAGTGTAGTGTGTAGTAGTGTAGTGTATTATACAGTGTAGTGTGTAGTAGTGTAGTGTATTATAGAGTGTAGTGTGTAGTAGTGTAGTGTATTATACAGAGTAGTGTGTTATAGTGTAGTGTATTATACAGAGTAGTGTGTAGTAGTGTAGTGTATTATACAGAGTAGTGTGTAGTAGTGTAGTGTATTATACAGAGTAGTGTGTAGTAGTGTAGTGTATTATACAGAGTAGTGTGTTGTAGTGTAGTGTATTATAGAGTGTAGTGTGTAGTAGTGTAGTGTATTATACAGAGTAGTGTGTTATAGTGTAGTGTATTATACAGAGTAGTGTGTAGTAGTGTAGTGTATTATAGAGTGTAGTGTGTAGTAGTGTAGTGTATTATACAGAGTAGTGTGTTATAGTGTAGTGTATTATACAGAGTAGTGTGTAGTAGTGTAGTGTATTATACAGAGTAGTGTGTAGTAGTGTAGTGTATTATACAGAGTAGTGTGTAGTAGTGTAGTGTATTATACAGAGTAGTGTGTTGTAGTGTAGTGTATTATAGAGTGTAGTGTGTAGTAGTGTAGTGTATTATACAGAGTAGTGTGTTATAGTGTAGTGTATTATACAGAGTAGTGTGTAGTAGTGTAGTGTATTATACAGAGTAGTGTGTAGTAGTGTAGTGTATTATACAGAGTAGTGTGTTGTAGTGTAGTGTATTATACAGTGTAGTGTGTAGTAGTGTAGTGTATTATACAGAGTAGTGTGTTGTAGTGTAGTGTATTATAGAGTGTAGTGTATTATACAGAGTAGTGTGTAGTAGTGTAGTGTATTATACAGAGTAGTGTGTTGTAGTGTAGTGTATTATAGAGTGTAGTGTATTATACAGAGTAGTGTGTAGTAGTGTAGTGTATTATACAGAGTAGTGTGTTGTAGTGTAGTGTATTATACAGAGTAGTGTGTAGTAGTGTAGTGTATTATACAGAGTAGTGTGTTGTAGTGTAGTGTATTATAGAGTGTAGTGTATTATACAGAGTAGTGTGTAGTAGTGTAGTGTATTATACAGAGTAGTGTGTTGTAGTGTAGTGTATTATAGAGTGTAGTGTATTATACAGAGTAGTGTGTAGTAGTGTAGTGTATTATACAGAGTAGTGTGTTGTAGTGTAGTGTATTATAGAGTGTAGTGTATTATACAGAGTAGTGTGTAGTAGTGTAGTGTATTATACAGAGTAGTGTGTAGTAGTGTAGTGTATTATAGAGTGTAGTGTAGTATCTACCAAGTACAGTGTAATAGTATAGTGTTTAATTACGTATACACTATAAAGAATAGTAAAGCATATAATAGAGTGTACAATTATATAGATTAGTAATGTAGTGTTTTGCATATTGAACAATATACAATATAATAATACAGTGTATAGTATATACTACAGTATACAGTGTAATAATATGCTGTATAGAATATAGTGTAATTTTGTAGTAAATTATACTGTATATATTATAATAGCTTAGTGTACAGTGTAATATTAAATAAAGTAAAATAAAATAAAATAAAAATATAATGCACCTGCCTCGTTATTTTTGACTACAGACAGAAATATGTAACTTAATAAAGTCAGCCTTGGCCCAATGGTTAGAGACTGGGCTTGGTGTCGAAAGGTTGCCGTTCAATCCCTGAGAACCGGCGGGAACATCCCCGGCTGAAGTTCCCTTGAGTGAAGCACTGAACCCCCAAAGGCTCCCCGGGCTCCAGGGTGTTCACAGCCCCTAGTGCACTAGTGTGTGTGTGTGTGTGTGTGTGTGTGTGTGTGTGTAACCACAGGTTATTGCAGTTTAATGCTAGCTTTGAAGATAAAGACGACAGAAACAAATAGTTTATCAACATTCCACATGGTAAAATAGCACTTTTAACCCTTTCTCCACTGAATTCTGAAAATAGAACTGATTCCTACTGACTTTTTAACCTCGGTGATGTCCCGTGAACAGTGGAATGGTTCCGAATTTGATACGGGAACAGAATCAGGTGTAATGTGGTGGAAAAAAGAGCTAGGTACACCCCCCCACAACCGCCCCCACAATATCTGGTAAATGTTGGTGTGATTGTTGGGTTATGTGTGTGTGTGTGTGGCTGAGTAATAGTTAAAATGATTTTATCAGAGCGCCATTATCATGTAAAAACATCTCTCAGCCGCTTTGTCGGGTCGGAAGTAACTGTGCTATAATTGATGGTTATGAATATGTTAATGTGTTTGATGTGTACAAACCCAAATTAAATAAGAGCAACCATTAATAAGAGCACACCACAGAACTGAACTGAATATACAAAATAATAAAGAGCTATTGTCTATTTTTAGCGATTTACAGCATCCAGTCAGGAGTGTGTTCTCAGTTTAGTGTGTGTGTGTGTGAGGTTTTCAGGCTGCGGTGGGGCTCTCCCTATGTGTGGGGGTTTATAGAGGTGTGTGTGTGTGTAGGAGGAGGACGTGTGGAGAGGAAACAGATAAGTGCAGCTCCTCCCTCCGTCACAACGCAAATATGAGCCATTTCTTACTGTAACTTCTCCCTCCATCATTTACTGTCACTCTCTCTCTCGCTCTCGCTCCCTCTCTCTGTCTCACACACACTTTCGATGGCTGACACCTTGAGGCACACAGACACACAGTTTACCATCAGTTTGCATCACTGTAGAACATTACCCAGTTCCTCTGGTATGAGTTAGAGTGGTGTTTGTGATCCAGAACATGCCATCCAACATTATGGGGCTGAATGCCATCAAATCCTCACTGCAGTGGTCCAACATCAGCATCTGAGCTCAGTGGTATGTGCTGTGGTTGTGATGTAATTACGGTTTTGTACTCAGGGGTCAGGGTCAGTGACAGAACCAGGATAAAACACAGGGTCCGTCTGAGCTGGACACAACCCATACACTGAGAGGCACTGGTCTGCCCACATTTATACAATACAGCCCACTAGGACCACCCCCTCCAAACCCCGCCCCCGGATCCCATGTCCCCAGTGAGCCCAGGTTCGGACCATATGGACCGTCACAAAAGAGGCACTCTGGAGCAGCTGCACATGAACCACAGGGGTGTAAAATCCCCAAGGGCTGTGCTGTGGAACGGTGGAACTGCGTTCTCTGGAGTGATGGATCTCACAGCAATGTTCCGGCATTAGAACCTGACCTGTGCTGGCTTCAGCACCTGAGGAAACCTTTTTCTTTTAAGGTGGTCTTATGATCTTAAGGTGGTGCTGGATTTCAAAGACGTGACACGGTGCAGTTTGATAAAGAATAAATTTAATGTGCTACGTTATAAAAGTAATGAAAATATTCTCTGAGATATAAACAGCATCTTTTACACTGAGTTAAAAATAAACAAGTAAACAAACTGTACACAGAATTCATAGAAACCCATCCTCGCTGCGTCACGAGGCCCGCAGCTGACCCTCAATAAATTACAAACCAAGCTTTGGAACGTCCAACAAAACTCGGCGTCACTAGCGTCGCGTCTCACCAAGATCCGTCAGAAACCAGCCGAGATTCACCCTGAGAAGAAGCAGGCCTTCATTGATCTGGTGCTCAACAACGTGCCAGGAGTATCCAGACGACACAGAGCTAACACACACACACACACTCACAGATATATGGAATAAACTGTGCTTAAACAGAGGCTTCTGAGCTATCGTTACAAACATTAAACAAATGTTCCAGTGTTCATATTAATACCTAACGCTCCAGAGCCATGCGGTCAAACACAGTGTCCAAAGTGACACGTCCCTGATATTCCACCTTAAATACGTAAACACACCTTTACTCTCAAAAAACAACAAAAAAAACAACCCTGGAATTCCTATTCCTGAGATTCAAAAGAATAACAAAAACAAGAACACAAACAGTAACACATCTATCAATACACACTTCACTAAAGAACAAAAATCACGGAATAAATTAATACACAGAACACACATTAATCACAGTCAGGATCAACAGAGGAACACGGTTCCCGCTCCTGGAACAGTAGGAGGTCGGGTTCTCCTCGAGACCCTCCCATGCTGAGGGGTCCTTCTCAGACAGAATAAACACTGAACACACTCTCAGGAACAGATCAGTGAGGCATCTGAAGACGTTCAGGAGACGACCAGGAGACCGCTAATGACTTCAGAGCCTTAATGTGGAGGGCCATGAAGGTGGAACAGTTGGAACATGGTGTCTCCTTAATGTCTGAGATCTTTAGGACCCTGGTGTCAGTGCGTTCAGATGCTTCACTGAGGTGCTCCTGACCTGTTCTTGACCAATCGCTGACCAGTCCCTGAAGCTCTGCCGAGAGTTCCACAGAGGACCCTCGGGATCAAGTGTTACCCACAACTCTTTGGAAAAGCTGTTGTTTATTTATTTATTTTTTGGTGCTGCTGCTGGTCCCATCCTCTCTGCGTCTCCCCTTCCTCCACCTTCAGAGAGGGCTGTGTTTTTGGTGTCAGCTACACTCTGCTCTGACTGAGCTGCTACCTATCTTTGGAAGGATATTTAAAGGGTGTAGAAAGTCCTCCGAAAGATCTAGAGCAGGTCCCCTGCGCCAGTCCTGACGTTCCAGTGTTTCTTTCGTGTCCCAACTCCCAAAAACCTCAAGGTTGGTTGTGACAGGGTCTGCACTACAACCAGTCCAAGTCCAGGGTGGAGAACCTTGGTTCTAGGAAGCCAGTTTTAAGTCCTACTCCTCCTCGTCTTTGACGGAGGGCCGTGGCGGGAAGCAGAAGTGCAGAACGCTGGCTCTGTCCTGCTGACCCCTGGTCTTAAACAGCTGGTTCTGGGTCGACTGATCCTTCAGCCAGTGCTGCAGCGCCTCCTGCTGGTCCCGGGAGTCGTGCATGCGGCGGTGCAGCTTCAGGTGGACGTACTGTGTGAACTTCACGTCACACTGCTTGCACTCGTAGGGCTTCTCCCCCGAGTGGAGGCGCTGGTGGGTCTTCAGGTTGCTGCTGCTGCTGAAGCGCTTGTGACAGACCTGAGAAATAGGGCATAGGTTTACCGTTAATGTAATTCTCTGTTAGCCATAGTAGCATTTTCATCATAGGATCTAATGGAAAACTGTTGGAGGATAATGTTTTATTATGACTGTCTGCCTGAATTACTTCTCTGCATTGGCACTAGGTAGTGAATATGGCACTATTTGGGATGCAGCCCAAGCTCTTCTCGGTTGAGTGATCATCCTAGGCTTCACATTGAACCTGTTGGCACTCCTTTAGGAATGCAGGTATGTTTTGGTGTCCTGTGAATAATTCAGTTCCTCTTTCATCTGAGAGAATCGTGCGTCACGGCTCAGAAGCAAAAAGAAGTGGGAACGCCCTCTTTATTCATAGTTAATCAGCAGCAAAGGCGAGGCCTGCTTTAACAGGTGAAAGTCCCCACAGATTAACAAATGCAGGTACAGATGAGTAAACATTGTTGTGTGTTTTATCACCAACAGTAAAAATAATAAACCAGCTCATCCGTCCTGGGCCTTATTTGCTGACCACAGGCGTTGCAGAAACTCCCTGAGTTTCACCGAGTGTGAATGTGGCAGTGTGTGTAGACCTGAACTGTAGACACCCTCGTACCTGACACTCGTGAGGCTTCTCTCCCGTGTGGACGAGGTGGTGTTTCTGAAGGTGAGCGAGCTGAGTGAAGCTCTTCTTACACAGTGGACACTGGAATGGTCTTTCTCCGTTGTGAACCCTCAGATGAACCTGAAAGTAAAGAGGAGATTGAAACACAGTCAGAAACGTGTGCCTCGAGTCCTGAACTCCTGAGGTTCTCTGACTCCTAACTTCATGACCTCCATAACCTTGTAAATACATGACCACAGGGGTCACAATAAAAATTATAGTTTGAAGACGTGAAATATGATAATTGACCAGTTATTTTCCGATTTGTAAACAGAAAATAGCAAAGAAAATAAAAACGTCCTCTGTTTGCTGTTGCCATGGCAATGAGAGCTGCCTGAGGAAGAGGGATCGATTCCTAATGAATCATTTCTGTGATTCCTGTGTCTGGGAGTCGTATCAACTGTTGGTCAATGGTTCATGGACTTCTTGGAGTCGATTCAGCGCAAACTGAACTTAAACCGTTAGCTATCTTAAAAAAACACTTAACGTATAGTGGAAAAAAAATACTTCCATAATTTGACCATAATGTGAACTTGATAACATAGCAATTAATAACGTACTGCTGCTAAAAACTAGTAATGAATTACACCTCTAAAATAGTCAAATCTTTCAAAATTCATTACAAAAATTAGGTATTTGTTTTAATGTAATGGATTAAAACTACACTAAAATGTTTTTTGTTTTCATAAAATTATGAACAATAATTAAATTACCAAAATGAGACCAAAAATGCATGTTTGTCCCATGAATAAAATTAAACATAAATCAAAACCAGCAGCCAAAAATAACACTGTTCAGAGATTGTTATTGACCAGGTGTTTACAGGTGATTTATAGGTAAAGTCATGGTATATGATGTTTTATATATATATATGAAGATTAATTCGGGCCTAACTGTTTTGACCCTGTCTCACCTTGAGGTTGGACAGCTGCCCGAAGGTTTTGAAGCAGACGTTGCACTCGTACTTAATTTTCCCGTTCTGTTTTTGGAGGGGGTATGGAAGGGACTTGTACCCAGGGCCGTGCCGAGAGTTTAAGTTGGAGGAGGAAGAGGATGAAGATGACGATGGGCTAATGCGGGGATCTGAGCCAAGGCTGAGATTGATGGCCTCGTCACAGGAGGACAGTTTGGACTGAGGTGAGAGTTCGGGGCTAGCTGGGGCACCCTGCGGCGGGGAGGTGTTGGGGGGTCTCTCTTTGAGACCACTGTGAAGATTTGGGGTGAAATAAGCAGGAAGACTTGGAGGAAGGGGCAGAGGGTCGTTGGGCAGAAAGCTGCTGTAGCGGAGGGGTGCTCTTGGGGGCATCACTGGAGGGAAATGCGGGGAGTAAGGTGGCATGAGGAGGCGGGGGTAGTGGGGGTGGTATGGAGGTATGAGCTGGTATGGGGGTAAATGTCTGAGGGTAAAACAGGGGTTAACGACGGGGCTCTCTCTGTAGCCGTAAAGACCTTGGAGGTGGAGAGGGACATCTGAAGGAACTTCGAAACCTTGCGGACTCTGGGAATGGTGGGAGGATTTCTCTGGAGGGATCAGGGGCTGGATTTTCTTACTGAAGTCCATCACGTTCTGCTCAGGTGTGTCCGGAGGTGTGTCCCTTTCAATGGCTTCCACATCCACCTTCTCCTCTACCTCCTCCTTTCCCTCTTTCTCCTCTTTCTTGGCCTGGTCTCGGCTCCGGGGCCGGTGAGGACTGGGCACCTGTCTGGGACAGCAGCTCCACTGAGGGACGAAGGTCTTCTGGAGATCAGCTTCCATCACATCACCTCCTAGAGGCTCTACAAAGGAAAGACATAGGACTGATCAGATTTTGCTACAAAATAAAAGTTCTAAGAGATGTGGTTGCTATGGCTTTAGTGCTGTGAGATGCTACAAAATAATGACTGTTTTCAGCATCCTTAACCGGTTAGGCAGGGGGTTATGTGCTGCTGAAACTGGATTAGCATTAGCAGAGGAGCTTCTGTGTTGTAATCCATAAGGGACTTAGCACAGGTTAAAGAATCCAGTTATCCCGGATTAATACATCGAACAAAACAAATAACAACACAAAACAAAAAAATTACTGAGCACGCTGCACTCTCAGCCAATCACCGCAGGCCATTCAGACCACAGCTATCATGCTCAGACACGGCAGATTCAAACTGGAATAAAATCCCTCTCAGTACCTCATAATTATGACTAAGTTTCCCATTATTATGACTTAGTATCTCTTTATTATGACTTAGTATCTCATAATTATGACTTAGTATCTCTTTATTATGACTTAGAATCTCTTTATTATGACTTAGTATCTCTTTATTATGACTTAGTATCTCATAATTATGACTTAGAATCTCTTTATTATGACTTAGAATCTCTTTATTATGACTTAGTATCTCTTTATTATGACTTAGTATCTCATAATTATGACTTAGAATCTCTTTATTATGACTTAGAATCTCTTTATTATGACTTAGTATCTCTTTATTATGATTTAGAATATCTTTATTATGACTTAGTATCTCATAATTATGACTTAGAATCTCTTTATTATGACTTAGAATCTCTTTATTATGACTTAGAATCTCTTTATTATGACTTAGTATCTCTTTATTATGACTTAGTATCTCTTTATTATGACTTAGTATCTCATAATTATGACTTAGTATCTCTTTATTATGACTTAGAATCTCTTTATTATGACTTAGTATCTCTTTATTATGACTTAGTATCTCATAATTATGACTTAGAATCTCTTTATTATGACTTAGAATCTCTTTATTATGACTTAGTATCTCTTTATTATGACTTAGAATCTCTTTATTATGACTTAGAATCTCTTTATTATGACTTAGTATCTCTTTATTATGACTTAGTATCTCATAATTATGACTTAGTATCTCTTTATTATGACTTAGAATCTCTTTATTATGACTTAGTATCTCTTTATTATGACTTAGTATCTCATAATTATGACTTAGTATCTCTTTATTATGACTTAGAATCTCTTTATTATGACTTAGAATCTCTTTATTATGACTTAGAATCTCTTTATTATGACTTAGTATCTCTTTATTACGACTTAGTATCTCTTTATTATGACTTAGAATCTCTTTATTATGACTTAGTATCTCTTTATTATGATTTAGAATATCTTTATTATGACTTAGTTTCTCTTTATTATGACTTAGTATCTCTTTATTATGATTTAGAATATCTTTATTATGACTTAGTATCTCTTTATTATGACTTAGTATCTCATAATTATGACTTAGAATCTCTTTATTATGACTTAGTATCTCTTTATTATGACTTAGTATCTCTTTATTATGACTTAGAATCTCTTTATTATGACTTAGTATCTCTTTTTTATGACTTAGTATCCCATGATTATGGCGTAGTATCTCTTTAATACGAATTTGTATCCCACTTAGTATCTCATTATTATAATTATTATTATAATCGATGTATCACATACAGTCGAAATACAGATCGACACTGGAGTAAAATGCCTCTATTGTGGACACATTCATACCAGAAAAAATCCTTCCATTTCAGAAAGAGTCAGACAGATTGACAGTGGAGTAAAATCCCTTTACTGTAGTTACAGTCAGACAGATTCATACCGTAACGATGGTGTAATGATGACGTAATGATGCTTAAACAAAGGCCTTCTGTGGTTTGATATTTACTTATTTTTTGTAAACGCTGCCTAAAACACTGAGAGCATCTCACACCAACTCACAGCCCTCCCCCTCCCACTCACGGCCCTCCCTCTCCCCCGTGAGGCGCCGCTTATGGTAAACGCATGTTTCAGTTTTCTTTTGACAGCCTGGAGATACGTGCCGGTTTCCATCTGACAAACACATCACTACAGCTATCACACAGCACCTGAATCAGTGTGTGTGTGTGTGGGAGTTCATGAGGTGTGTGTGTGTGAATGTAAATGAGGTGTGCGTGTATGTGTATGTGTGTGTGTGTGTATCACACACAGAGAGACAGAGAGAGAGAGAGAGAGAGAGAGTGTATGTATGTATCAGAGAGAGATAGAGACAGAGAGAGTGTGTGTGTTTGTGTGTATCATAGAGAGAGAGAGAGAGAGAGAGATTGTGGGTGTGGGTGTGTGTGTGTGTGTGTGTGTGAGCGGCAGTTACACTTCCCACTCAGAAACTCTGCTGAGTCACAGAGGCCACAGATGTTGTAAACCACAGCAACAAAAACTCCTCCATCACTCATCTCCACCTTCCACAGCACAGTCTCCAGTAAATGTCCTGCGTGAGGGCGCTGTGGTCAGCAGAACTTCTCAGAACATCTAGAACACACACTACGGTGGAACCGTGTTCTCTGGAGTGACAGAGCTCCTCTGGGATGGAGTTGGGGTGGTGACTGGGATCCACAACTAATCACCAGCACCAGCACCTGACCTCACTGAGGTTTCTGAGGCTGAATGCCATCCAGTCCTCACCGAAGTGATCTAAAATCTATGGTAAATCCTCCCTGAAGAGTAAGGAGGGTTGAGAGGGGAGCTGCCGGAGCGGGGGGCTGCAACCAGAGCCCAGCCTCAGCTTCAAAGCGACAGGAAGCACATTACACCAACACCTCAATCCCCTGCGGTCCACTGCAGTTCCTCAAAACTACTGAGAAATCATCCGCCACACACTCTCACACACACACACTCACGATCACACACACACACACACACACACACACTCTCTCTCTCTCACACACACACACACACACACACACACACCTCACACACAGTTATGCACCCTTACACACTCCTAACTCTATCAAACACTCTATACACACTCTTATGCACACACACCTTAATACACTCACTCTCACATACACACTGATACACACTCACACTCACACACACCTCACACACAGTTATGCACCCTTACACACTCCTAACTCTCTTAAAACCTGAAGCTCTCTCTCTCTCTCTCTCTCTCACACACACACACACACACACACATATACACACACACTTACACACCCTTACACACTCCTAACTCTCTCCAACCCTGAGACACACACACTCTCTCTCTCTCTCTCTCTCACACACACACACACACACACACACACACACACACACACACACTTACACACAATAACGCACTCCTAACTCTATCAAACACCGATACACACTCTCATGCACACACATCCTAATACACTCACTCTCACATACACACTGATACATACTCGCATGCACATTCACACACACACACACACCTCACACACAGTTACGCACCCTTACACACTCCTAACTCTCTTAATCCCTGAAACACACTCTCTCTCTCTCTCTCTCTCTCTCTCTCTCTCACACACACACACACACACACCCATTGTTAGTGTCAGCTTCTGACACCCAGTCAGAGCTGGGGATTTATTCCTCAGATCAGCAGCTAACAGGATGCTGTTTGGAATTCTGTTGGACTTCTGCAGATTGGCGGGAAGTGATGTTGGACGTCTCTGAACCTCCCCGTTTCCCGGGTTCTTCCCAAAGCCCAGTCTGCCTTTATTCTGTAGCCTTCACAGCTGATGCCACATAAGGGACAACACTCTCTACAACATCCCCTCCGTACAGACACCGAAACTCCCTCTGACTTTCCCAAGCGTCTGACCGCTTTTCAGGTGACTGACCGTAAACAACACAACACAAAGAGACCAGCAAGTGAAGAGTTAAACGTGAGCGTGTCTGCTGAGGGCGAGCCTCTGGTGGCTTCTTGTTTTTCTGTTTCCTTTTCTCTTTTTCGGTGGAGCGCGTTTCAGGAAATTAGGGCCGTGTGACATCACAGTTCTCGGAGGAAAAGACTTTGAGGAAAGTTGCAGGATTCACCACTAACTGCTTCCTGCTGCAGGACGTTCCACATTTAACAGAGAGAGAGAGAGAGAGAGAGAGAGAGACCCTCCAAACAACTAAACCACCAAACCCCACATCTTTCTCTCTCATGTTCCCCAGCTGTGATACCACTAGCTGTCTATGTTTCCGCGGCAATAGCACTGTCAATCATACTGCGATTGGACACGCCCACAGCTTTGAGCAGGTAAAATAATAAGAGTCACTGAAATCTGACTCTGTCTCAAACAGCCATGTCATACATGCACACACACACACACACACACACACACACGGAACCTAATGACAAGACAAAACACCAACAATCTCAGCTTTCTTTCCATCACAGAGAGTTAGAGACAGAGGCAGAGAGACAAAGATATATCACCAGAAGTGTATTCACCGGTGTGGTGACATAACCATCCCCACCCACCCACACACACACACACACACACACACACAGGCACGATACTAAACACGCTCAGCTGAAGTGGCTATAGAATGACTGAGATCTGAAGCAGGAAACAGTGAGTAATATGAATCGAAGACGGGAAGAAAGGACAAGCGCAGACATTCAGTAACGTCCTATAAACACTGGAGTGTGCTCCCACTCACTGTCCACATTATTAGACACTCTAACTTCACTGGGCCACCTTGTAGAGGTAAAGTAGCTCATCTGCTGCCAACTAACACACCACCACCACCACCACCACGTCAGTGTCATTGCTGCCTGAGAACGATCCACCGCCCAAATCCTACTCGCTCTGTGGTGGCCCTGTTGAGGCACTGAGCATCGAAGAGCAGGGTTAAAGAGGGCAAACAAAGTGTGCAGAGCAACCCGTGGACTTTAGAACCACAGAGTGAGTGTACAAACGAGGAGGTGGTTTTAATATTATTGCTGTTCAGTGTCATTGTTGATGTTGGCTGTTGATTATACATGTGTATATGCAGGTGTTATAGAAAGTGGAGCCTACTCACTGTGAGTGTGTCCGCTGAGTCTCTGGGAGAACTCTGGACTGTACCACACCAGCAGCTCCTGGTCTGGTTCCACGGCTCGGAGGGTGTAGAAGTAAATATCCAGTCCGTTCTGACAGGCCACGAGGTTCTGCTCGGCCGGGGACCCGGCCGGATTCACGAACCGCATCCAGTTACTGCGCTGGACGTCGTAGCCATCGATAAAGTGGTGCAGCTGACCACCAGAGTAAATCTGCAGCAAGACGGTCAGACTTTCAGCACATCGGACCCTTCAGAAACGCGTTTCATTTCAAATACCATATTACACGCTGTTGTTACATGCTTATTACACACTTAGCATTGTTATAACACATTTTTAAAATTCAGTATCATCAGTATCATCAGTAATATACTGTAAATCAGCCAAGCCCTAACACCATCAATAGTTTAAAGACTTTCAAATCAGTTTAACATCAATATCCCCAACATCAGCAATGTAATCAATAATCAACACCATCAATAACTCCAAAACCCAACAAAATAAAAGTCCCCACGCTGCCAGCGGAGCGGTAAAAGCGAAAGAATTTACCTCGGCCATGTACGGCTCGATCGCCCGCTGCACTCTGATCTGAGTTAAACCCTTGAGTGAGTGAGTGAGCCAGCGCGAGAGCGAATGAGAGAGTTTCTGTTTGTGTCAGTGGTGTGTAAATCACCGCTCACACCTTTTAAAGGCCTCTGGGGTTTGGTGAGCCAAGAGGGGGCGTGTCTGAGCGCGTGGAGGCTTTTACAGACACACTCCCCGTGATGAGTAATTTATAACTCAATAAAAACACCAGAGGACAAGACGAGAGGGAGAGAGAGATGTAAGAGAGGAGGAGAAACTCTCTCTCTCTCTTTCTCTTTCTCTTTCCCTCCCTCTCTCTCTCTCTCTCTCTCTCTCTCTCTCTCCCTCCATAGGAGACCAGTAACTCAGCAGGAAGTTGACTACAGTTTTACAGGAAGAGCCCCGGAGAAACCTGTGGGAAACCCACGGTGTGTGTGTGTGTGTGTGTGTGTGAGTGAGAGCATGTGAGTGTGTGTTTTAGTATGTGGGTGTGAGTGTGTGTTTCTGTGTGTGTAAATAAACTGTTAAGTTGTTACTTAGTAATTACTGCATAATCACTGTGTACCGCGTTTAACTCTTTAAAGCCTGGATAGTTCATTAATAACTTAATCATCTTCAAACTCTACGGCCAGATGTTTGTGGACAGCTGCTCCTCCAGTGTCCCTCTGATCTGAGAAGCATTAATCAGGAGTGTGTTCCTCTCTTCGCTGCAGGAACAGACTCGACACTTTCATTTCAGACGGGACATTTATTAAATATCACTGTGGTGACTGCACAAGTTTCTCTCTCGTCTGTCTCTCGCTCTGTATCTGTCTCACGTGTCTCTCACTCTGTATCTGTCTCTCACATCTGTCTCTCACTCTGTATCTGTCTCTCACATCTGTCTCTCACATCTGTCTCTCACTCTGTATCTGTCTCACATCTGTCTCTCACTCTGTATCTGTCTCACATCTGTCTCTCACTCTGTATCTGTCTCTCACATCTGTCTCTCACATCTGTCTCTCTCTCTGTATCTGTCTCTCACATCTGTCTCTCGCTCTGTATCTGTCTCTCACGTCTGTCTCTCGCTCTGTATCTGTCTCACATCTGTCTCTCACTCTGTATCTGTCTCTCACATCTGTCTCTCACATCTGTCTCTCACATCTGTCTCTCACATCTGTCTCTCACTCTGTATCTGTCTCTCACATCTGTCTCTCACATCTGTCTCTCACTCTGTATCTGTCTCACATCTGTCTCTCGCTCTGTATCTGTCTCACATCTGTTTCTTGCTCTGTATCTGTCTCTCACGTCTGTCTCTCACTCTGTATCTGTCTCACATCTGTCTCGCGCTCTGTATCTGTCTCACATCTGTCTCTCACTCTGTATCTGTCTCGCACGTCTGTCTCTCACTCTGTATCTGTCTCTCACTCTGTATCTGTCTCTCACGTCTGTCTTTCACTCTGTATCTGTCTCTCGCTCTGTATCTGTCTCACATCTGTCTCTCACTCTGTATCTGTCTCTCACATCTGTCTCTCGCTCTGTATCTGTCTCACATCTGTCTCTCACTCTGTATCTGTCTCTCACGTCTGTCTCTCACTCTGTATCTGTCTCTCACATCTGTCTCTCACTCTGTATCTGTCTCTCACTCTGTATCTGTCTCTCACATCTGTCTCTCACTCTGTATCTGTCTCTCACATCTGTCTCTCACTCTGTATCTGTCTCTCACATCTGTCTCTCACTCTGTATCTGTCTCTCACATCTGTCTCTCACTCTGTATCTGTCTCTCATTCTCTCCCTCTGTGTCCCCCTCTCTCTGTCTGTCTCGTTGTTTGGAGTTGTTTGTAAACAGTTGTTGTTGTTTATGTTTACACTGGGAATCAGGGTGGTGCTGTGAAGCTTGATCCTCTGAAATGATTCAGCAAAAATCAACCCCCCCCCCTCTCTTCCTTACATGACATTTATGTTTCACTGTTGTGGTGTTGGTGGTAGTAATGTGTGTGTGTGTGTGTGTGGAGGATAAGATCTTTTCAATGCTCTTCTTCTGTATTTTCCAGGTAATCTCCCTCATTCTCTTCCTCGCATGCAGTGCATATTCTTGAGCTTTGAAGTCAGGGGTGTGTGTGTGTGTGTGTGTGTGTGTGTGTGTATGTGTGTGTACAAACTTGTGGAGTTCCAAGGAAAGTTTCTCTGAACATGTTTCACTGCATCTCTTTTCTTCTTCTTCTTTGTGTGTGTGTGTGTGTGTGTGTGTGTGTGTGAGTGTGTGTGTGTGTGTGTGTGTGTGTGTGTGTGTGTGTGTGTGTGAACTCACTCTCCAGAAGTACTTCCTGTTGGCCTGGGGGGGCACATTGTCTTTGGTGTAGATGACTCCACGCAGGGGTCCAAAACGCGTGCCCAGGGGGATGTACTCTTTACTGAACACACCGATCACCTGCACACACAGATCAATCAGGCAATCAATCAATCAATCAACCCATGCACCAGTCAGTCAGCTCACAGCACGCAGCGGAGAGGACCGCCTTGAAACGTCTGACCTGAAGACCTTTATTAGAGGTCCGGACACGGGGAGCAGAGATCTATCCATTAATCAGTTTAAATACAGCCCCTGCTCTGGACATGCTTCCCATACTGAGCTCCCTGTGTGAGAGCAGGTCCGTCACAAGCTCATCCGGAACCGAGCTGTCCACACACTCGAGTCACTCTGAGGTGACCCACTTAAAGCTAATGATGTCAAACTTAAGTCCCTACTGCCTTCGTCCTGTTCCACTGACCCACTGCCTCAGAGTCAACACACACACACACACACACACACAGCAGCTACAAGATTAAAGAGAGAGAGAGAGAGAGAGAGAGAGAGAGAGAGAGAGAGGGAGAGGGAGGGAGAGAGAGAGAGAGAGAGAGAGAGAGAGGGAGAGAGAGGGAGAGAGAGAGAGAGAGAGGGAGAGAGAGAGGGAGAGAGAGAGAGAGAGAGAGAGAGAGAGTACTGCTGAGGCAATCAGGGAAAAGAGAGGCAGAGAAGAAGGAGCAAAGAAACAAAAGAGAAAGAGAGAGTGGGGAAGAAGGGGAGGAGAATGGAGCAAGGGATGAGAGCAGAAGTGACAGCAGGATTGTGTTTCATTTGTGTTGCGTGACTAATTGGTCAGTGTTTTACAATGCTGTGGATTAACGGGTGGATTGTGCATGTGTGTGTGTGTGTGTGTGTGTGTGTGTGTGTGCAACCTGTTTACAAACTAATATATTGGAGATTGTTTTCCTTTGTAGGGAACACCAGGAGGTCCCCACAATGCAACCCATTACTTTTAAAGATATGCAATGAAAAGTCCCCACAATTAACAAATACAGGATTTTGTGTATGTGGGTCACTTTATAACAAGACACATTAAATACACACACACACAAACACACACACACAAACACACACACACACACACTTGTTGTCTGGGGAGGAAACCGTGGGCCAAGCGTCACGCAAACGAAAGTTGATCATTGAGGCTTAACCTACTTCCTGTGGCACTTATAAATATATACACCTCCTCCTCCCAAGCTGAGGGGCATTAATCAGGAGTTGTGTTCCTCTTCACTGCGGGAACAGTCACTGCTCGTCTGGGCAGGGAGGGTTTACGCTAGCTGTGTGAACATTGCTGTGCAGATTTGATTACACCCAGTCACAGAAACATCAGTGAGGGTCAGGGGCTGGTGTTGGTGATTAGTTCTGGATCAGAACTCAGAGAACACAGTTCCACAGCCCATTTCTGGAGGTTCTGAGGAGTCCCAGTGGCCGCTACACCCTCCCTCAAACCTGAAGAGGTTAAGAGAAGGTGATGTCTTGTGTTTTGAATCACAAGGGGCATTTCTTTGGAAATTTTAAAACATCTGAAACAGCTTTGAAAAAAAAAACACACACCTGCTGACAGACACAGACAGACAGGCACACACACACACACACACACACACTGACTGAGAGCAGAGTTGAGGAAGCACAGCTGACCTTTTCCTGGCACTGAATTTTGTAAGTGGTTAAAAATTTACGCAACAGATTTCAGTGTGGGAAAAGAATTGGCTCATCTAGGCTCCGCCCACCAACATGGTGTTTCTTAATGTTACTGAACAAAACGTACATATTTCTCACACACACATACATACATACACACACACACAAACACACACACACACAAACACACACCTGCAGCTTAAATTCGACAAGTGCTGTATTGCATCCACATGAACGAAGTGATATGTAGCGCCCTCTGCTGTTGTGTGTGTGCTGTGTGGTTCTGATACGATGGGTTTGTTGGTTTGTTGGGCATGTGCTGTGCTGTCTGGCTGCGATGAGCCCATTTACTGTTTTTCGTTTGTTTGTTTGTTTATTGTCAGCACGATGGCGCAGCAGGTAGGTGTCGCAGTCACACAGCTCAAGGGACCTAGAGGTTGGGGGTTCGAGTCCCGCTCCGGGTGACTGTCTGTGAGGAGTGTGGTGTGTTCTCTCTGTGTCTGCGTGGGTTTCCTCCAGGTGACTGTCTGTGAGGAGTGTGGTGTGTTCTCTCTGTGTCTGCGTAGGTTTCCTCCGGGTGACTGTCTGTGAGGAGTGTGGTGTGTTCTCTCTGTGTCTGCGTGGGTTTCCTCCGGGTGACTGTCTGTGAGGTGTGTGATGTGTTCTCCCTGTGTCTGCATGGGTTTCCTCCGGGTGACTGTCTGTGAGGAGTGTGGTGTGTTCTCCCTGTGTCTGCATGGGTGTCCTCCGGGTGCTCTGGTTTCCTCCCGCGCTCCAAAAACATGTTGGCAGATGTAGGTGTGAATGTGTGAGTGTGTGTTGACCTGTGAAGGACTGGCGCCCCCTCCAGGGTGTGTTCCTATCTTACAACCTATAACTCCGGGTATTTGGGCATGTGCTGTGTGGTCCAGTGTTCGTTCGTTTGCTGAGCGTGTGCTGTGTTGTCCGCCTGCGATCGGCCTATTTCTTGTTTTTTTGTTTGTTTGTTGGTGGGCGTGTGTTGTGTGGTCCGGCTCCGATGGCTGCGTCTGCGCTGAGCATGTCTGGACTACTTGTTCTGGCCATTAGTCCCTAAAGCATCAACAACTATTCACAGCATGTCCAGGGTGTTAAAGATGGTCAGACGAAGGATGAGTAGAGATTATACACAATCACTAAGCAACTTCAGCATCTGCAGACTTTGGTGTCTGATATCAGTCCCACTCAGATACAGAGGGACGGCTGTGTTATCTTCTCAAAGTCCTAAAGTCTCTGGTTTAAAACCAACGAAGCAGGACAGCGAACTTAATCCTGTCACTAGCCGAACTGTTCACATCCTACGCAAACAACCTCCTGAACCAGGTGGACATTTCTGATGCGTCAGGAGTCCCCTATCTCTGAAGTGTTTCTCTGAAGAGTTTAAGATTAAATCTCAGAGAGAAGGGGCCTCAGGGTTCTTTAATGACTTTAGTGGAGTGTAAAACGTCCAATAAATGTCAGCGTTTCAGAGAAGCGTCTGAAATGGAGACAGACGAGATATTAAAGACGTCTCAGTCGGGCCGAGCTCGTCTGGTGAAAGTGTGAGAAGTTTGTTTTATTTGCCCTTAATAAAACATCCTGTGTACTGAGTGTGTGTGGCTGTGTGTGTGTGTGTGTGTGGCTGTGCGTGTGTGTGTGGCTCTGCGTGTGTGTATATATGATAATGAAGACCACATGTTCACACCTTTCTGCACAGCAGACCAAAAAAGAACAGAGAAAGAGAGAGTCACAGATAAAGAATATATATCTGCCCATGCATGAAGAGAGAGAGCGAGAGAGCGAGAGAGAGAGAGAGAGAAGGAAGGAAGATCAGAGAGAGAGAGAGTGGAGGAGGAAGGAAGATCAGAAAACCACAGTAAAGAGTGAAAGAGTGATGAATGTGTGTGAAACAGGCCCAGCAAAGAAACCATTCGGCCAGCAATACCGAAGCGTGCTCTGGAGCAGCTGCATATGAGCCTCACCATGCTCAATACCAAGGGTCAGGTAGAGGACTCTGAGGCCTCCCAGTAAAAGCCTGTGGACCACTGGAACTGTGTTCTCTGAAGTGATGGGGCTTGGATTTATTGTGAGATGATATTAATATAAATATTAGTCATTTCTAAGGGGGGTGAATGCCATCAAGTTCTCACAGAAATGTTCTACTAAATGCAGAAAGGACGAACTGGTTTCTGAAATGCTCTTCAGTTTTAGAAGATGGTTTTCAGACAATGAATAGACCTCCAAACGTTGAAAACCATGAACTGAGATGAGAGTATTGCTCTACTCCTGCTCCACAGGTGGGTCGTGTTGACGTATTTTAGCTGGAGATGGAACTGACTAACTGCGTGAACTGACTAACTGACTAACTGCAGAGTGCTAACTGCGTGAAAGTAAACACAGACAGAATGTTTCGGTGGTAATTCTAACTGAATAAAAACTTACCGACAAATTAAACGTCTGCCGCCAACCACAACAGTCATCTCCCCCCCAACTAGTAGTTAGATCAGAGGAGGTTGGGTCCACTTCTAAGTCATGGGTCCTCCCAAGGATTCCCCCGCAAGATCTGAGGGCATTTTTCCTCACTACTGTCACCTCATGGTTGCTCATCTGGGGCTTTTTGATTCACATTTGTAGTTGTGACACTAATACAGTAAAGCAATATCAGTTGTAAAATTTGATTCATTGATCGAGAGAGAGAGAGAGAGAGAGAGAGAGGGAGACAGAGAGAGAGAGGGAGAGAGAGAGAGGGAGAGAGAGAGTGTGTAAGAGTAGGAGAGAAAGAGTTGATTGGATTAGATGAACCACAGGCACCTGTTGACTCTCTGTTCTAATTCTTCACACACTGACCTACTGACACACACACACTACATTTGGTGGGGGTGGGGGTGCGAGGGGGAGGAAGAGAGCGAGCGAGAGAGAGAGAGAGAGAGAGAGTAGTTCTCTGTGTTGTTGTGTTGTCTCTCGTCCCCTCCCTGGTGTTCTAGATTCGGATGCTAACTCGTTTAGCTGGTCGGCAGCTAATTGCTCCAGGTCAGGTCAGTGGGTTCTTTCTGCTAAAGCTCCTCACGCTCTCTCCTCTCTCCTCTACCCCTGGGTCAGGATGTGGGATAAAGAGGGGACAGTGAACCTGCTGCTTCCGGATGAATGGTGCCATGTCCTGAGCAGTGTTTCTGACCCAGTTGAACGGGCTGAACATCCCGCTCCTACCATGGTCACTTCCTAAAACTCTCAAATGCATCACTGCTTACAGGTAACGCTACTGTCCTCCACACAGGGGGTACTAGTAGTCAGATGTGTGTGTGAGGGTGAAGAAGTGTGTACCTGGTGGTCAGGTGTGTGTATGAGGGTGAAGAAGTGTGTACCTGGTGATCAGGTGTGTGTATGAGGGCGAATAAGTGTGTACCTGGTTGTCAGGTGTGTGTGTGAGGGTGAAGAAGTGTGTACCTGGTGGTCAGGTGTGTGTATGAGGGCGAATAAGTGTGTACCTGGTGGTCAGGTGTGTGTATGAGGGTGGTACCTGGTGGTCAGGTGTGTGTAAGAGGGTGAAGAAGTGTGTACCTGGTGGTCAGGTGTATGTATACGGGTGAAGAAGTGTGTACCTGGTGGACAGGTGTGTGTATGAGGGTGGTACCTGGTGATCAGGTGTGTGTATGAGGGCGAATAAGTGTGTACCTGGTTGTCAGGTGTGTGTGTGAGGGTGAAGAAGTGTGTACCTGGTGGACAGGTGTATGTATAAGGGTGAAGAAGTGTGTACCTGGTGGACAGGTGTGTGTATGAGGGTGGTACCTGGTGGTCAGGTGTGTGTTTGAGGGTGAAGAAGTGTGTACGTGGTGGTCAGGTGTGTGTTTGAGGGTGAAGAAGTGTGTACCTGGTGGTCAGGTGTGTGTTTGGGGGTGAAGAAGTGTGTACCTGGTGGTCAGGTGTGTGTTTGAGGGTGAAGAAGTGTGTACCTGGTGGTCAGGTGTGTGTATGAGGGTGAAGAAGTGTGTACCTGGTGGTCAGGTGTGTGAATGAAGGTGAAGAAGTGTGTACCTGGTGGTCAGGTGTGTGTACGAGAGTGAAGAAGTGTGTACCTGGTGGTCAGGTGTGTGTACGAGAGTAAAGAAGTGTGTACCTGGTGGTCAGGTGTGTGTTTGAGGGTGAAGAAGTGTGTACCTGGTGGTCAGGTGTGTGTATGAGGGTGAAGAAGTGTGTACCTGGTGGTCAGGTGTGTGAATGAAGGTGAAGAAGTGTGTACCTGGTGGTCAGGTGTGTGTACGAGAGTGAAGAAGTGTGTACCTGGTGGTCAGGTGTGTGTACGAGAGTAAAGAAGTGTGTACCTGGTGGTCAGGTGTGTGTACGAGAGTGAAGAAGTGTGTACCTGGTGGTCAGGTGTGTGTATGAAGGTGAAGAAGTGTGTACCTGGTGGTCAGGTGTGTGTATGAGGGTGAAGAAGTGTGTACCTGGTGGTCAGGTGTGTGTACGAGAGTAAAGAAGTGTGTACCTGGTGGACAGGTGTGTGTATGAAGGTGAAGAAGTGTGTACCTAGTGGTCAGGTGTGTGTATGAGGGCGAATAAGTGTGTACCTGGTGGTCAGGTGTGTGTATGAGGGTGAAGAAGTGTGTACCTGGTGGTCAGGTGTGTGTATGAGGGCGAATAAGTGTGTACCTGGTGGTCAGGTGTCTGTATGAGGGTGAAGAAGTGTGTACCTGGTGGTCAGGTGTGTGTATGAGGGTGAAGAAGTGTGTACCTGGTGGTCAGGTGTGTGTATGAGGGTGAAGAAGTGTGTACCTGGTGGTCAGGTGTGTGTATGAGGGCGAATAAGTGTGTACCTGGTGGTCAGGTGTGTGTATGAGGGCGAATAAGTGTGTACCTGGTGGTCAGGTGTGTGTATGAGGGTGAAGAAGTGTGTACCTGGTGGTCAGGTGTGTGTATGAAGGTGAAGAAGTGTGTACCTGGTGGTCAGGTGTGTGTATGAGGGCGAATAAGTGTGTACCTGGTGGTCAGGTGTGTGTATGAGGGTGAAGAAGTGTGTACCTGGTGGTCAGGTGTGTGTATGAGGGTGAAGAAGTGTGTACCTGGTGGTCAGGTGTCTGTATGAGGGTGAAGAAGTGTGTACCTGGTGGTCAGGTGTGTGTTTGAGGGTGAGGTTGCGGGGGATGGAGGTCAGGGCCAGCGGTAGTTTGAAGTGAGGCTCTGCTTCCTGGTCATGGACAATGTAGGTGCAGTTGAGAGCGAAGTCCACCTCCCTCCACTCGCTCATCTCCCCCACACTCTCCAGCTTCATCCTCTCTGTTTTTCCCTGAAGTCTCTGCAGATTTGGTTCGGTTGCTTTGGTTCCGTGGCTTTGGTTCTGGGAACAATCTCCTGCTATTGGTCTTTAAAGCTGAAACTCTGAAAGCAGAAGGTGAAGAAGATGCTCAGGCGTGGATGAGGAAAGTGTAGACCTGTAAGAATGTAGGAGCTGTAGAGTCCTACACTCAGTGAACATTTCTGTGAAACATGGGGGCGGTTGTGCCGAGTGTAAAGTCTTCATTAATGCAAACTTATTTACAAAAGTAATAAAACTAATAAAACACACTGAAGTGCAACTGAATGTTGACCAATTTCTGGTCCAAAAGGTACACAACGTCTGGCTAAAAGTAACCAAAGAGTGCTTTACTTTAATCAGAAATGTTCAGAGATCCGCTGCTCAGAGGCATTCGCATACATATAAATATAATCAGACTTATTGCTGAAACATTAATACATTGGATTACATACAGGAGACCAGCACCAGCCGCTGTCCAGTGACCACTGATATTATCTGACCTTGCCACAGCCCTGGCCTCAGCTATGGTCAGTGCACTTCTCAGATACATTCATATAAATGAAATACACCTTCTTAAATACATAAACCTCCCATCGTTCACAGGGGTCCCTCCATCAAAACACCCCTCCACTCACCGCACATTCGCTCCGCTTCTGGTTCTGCATTGCTTTGGTTACAGCATCATCCCTTGTTCCCTCTCCTTCTTCTTTTACAACAACATCCCTCTGTTCTTCCTTTTCCTCTTTCTTGTAATCAGTGTCAGTACATCCACAGTCTCTCGCTCTCTCTTTCTGTGTAACTGGCCAGTGTCGGGCAAGCGCTGGCTTTTGAGCGTCCGCTGGGTCATGTGATCTGAGGGATTAATGCAATTAGGACGTCCACGCGCCAGGAGACAAAGGAGATAGCCACCAGACACAAACTACACAAATTACACACTTATTTAACTACACAGACTTCACAATTATCTACAGAAAAATACACCTTTTGTACCACTATTTACACAAAGCTACACAATCTCCACAACCGACAACATCCACACAAACTACACGTTTATCTAACTTAGAAAAAAGTACATAATCTACAGAAACTACACTATTATCTACATACAACTACACATTCAGTCATTCATTCATTCATTGTCTGTGACAGTTTTTCCAGTTCAGGGTCCAGAGCCAACCCAGAATCACAGGTGGAAATACAACTACACAATCTACATAACAGACACCTACAGCTACACAAACTACACAAACTACACACTTCTCTAAACACAGAACCACACAGTCTATAATAACGTGATCATTTCCTGACTCAGTATGAGTTTTTATGTGTGTGGTGGGGGTTATGTTGTGAACAATGATGCTCCAGGTTCGGCGGGTGGAGGCAAGTGGAGCAGATGGTGGATGTGCACAATCAGACTTTTGCTCTGGAGCCTTAACGAACAGTCTGCTGACAATCTTATAACCCCTCCACCCCACCACCTCCCTCAGAAACACACCCCTCCGTCCGCACCAACTGCCCAACACACACTGGGGGTGGAGGTGGGGGGTGAGGGGGGAGACAGGACCTGACATTAGGAGACACAGGGGCAAACAGAGACCACAGCAGTTTCTGGAAATATGACAATAGGACTGTATGTGTAAATACATAAACAAGTATCAGCTTTAGGGAAGAAATACAGTGTGGGGCTGCAGCGGTGGGCCATGCTCCACTCAGAGACACAGAGGCATCACAAACACTCCTCTAAACACCTGCAGTCAATGTTGATTGGGACGCTCCCATCTGGTGTAATGGATACTGTTTGTTTGTTTGTTTGTTTGTTTGTTTGTTTGTTGGTTGGTTTGGGACAGTTGAAACACTAGCTCCAGGTCTCAGACTGGTGACCTACATCTGATCTGGAGCAAGTGGAAAAACAGAGAAGATCAGACACCTGTCTGCCCTCTAACCTCGATTTCTCCTCCAACTCACTAAGCGAGCAAGAGAGAGAGAGAGAGAGAGAGAGAGAGAGAGAGAGAGAGAGAGAGAGAGAGAGAGAGAGAGACATGGACCTTGGCCATGAAAAGACACTTACCTCAGTAAACCTTGTCACCCTCTGTGATCACTGTGGTCAGTTAGAGCTACTCACTGCTGCTGTACACATGCAGTCATGTGATTTTTATTTACATCAATGCCATATTAAGTACAGATGGATTGGGATGGATTCATTTATCTCATAACAATCAGAAGCACAGACGCCCACTGCCTCTTTGCATCAGGGGGTAAAGGATCCCGTCGTGTTGCATAATAAGGAGAAAACGACTCTTATCCACTGTTAGCCATATTAGCATTTTCTTTATAGGATCTAATGGAAAACTGTTTGTAACTCCAGTGCATTTTTCTGGTCTTGGGACTCAATTTGTGTGAGTTATACATAAATAGATCATGCACAAGCTTCAGTAGTCTTGTTATTTCACTTTTATTTCACTTTTAATCTTGTTATTTTAGCGTGTATCAGACTATAGCCACAAGTCAAGTATTCATTCTCATTCTTTTCCGCCTGTTTGCAGATTAAATAATTTGATATTTTACTGCAACAGACTGCCTAAATATTTCTCTGATTTTGCTTAATATTTAATAAAGTACACTCTTAAAAATAAAGGTGCTACAAAAGGTTCTTTGAGCTACGCTAATGATGAACCACTTTTGGTTCCATAAAGGACCATTTGCTAATATGTTTAAATGAGTAAAAAAACCTTAAGACAATGTGATGGACTTTTAAACATTTACCAAAGAGGTTCTTCTATGGCGTAGCTCAAATAACCTTTTGTAGCACCTTTATTTTTAAGAGTGTAGTTCTCTTTGTCTGAAAATGTAAGAGATCAGTGCTCTACCACACTGCAGTGAAGCCAAGGCTAAATACAAATGCCTCTGTACACCCTCTGTAAGGCACAGTGTAGGTCATAAAATGACCGTTGCTGCACTCACACAATGTGTTGCATGTCAAAACAAATATATTAATCAGCTACAAAGTTTAAATTTTCTTGTCAAATTAGTGTCTAATTACTGTCTGTGTGCAGTATACATATTTTTATTTTCTGTGACGTGCACTATGTACGGAATGTGGAGCTATTTGGGATGCAGCCTGAGTTTCTACTGATTGACCCAGATGAACAAAACAGATAAATAGGTCACGGATCCATACTTACATTACTTTTATTCATTCATTCATTGTGTGTAACGGCTTGTCCAATTCAGGGTCACGGTTGGTCTACATGGGCGCAAGGCAGGACCACATCCTGGAGGGGGCGCCAGTCCTTCGCAGGGCAACTGTTGCTGTAATTTTTACTTCTAAATGAGGGATAAAAGTGTTAAAAGAAACAATTTAGTCACCCCCAGCTTCACCCCAAAAGCTCTGCAGTACGACACTTAACAAAGCGAAAGAATTCAGTTCATCTGCTGACCTACCCCACCCTTCTCTCCCTTTATACATCTTTCTATCTCCCTCTGAGTTCAGATCCAAAACAAACACACACCTGTTTATCAGTAACATCAAAGACAGCCAGCAGTAAACATACTCAATTCAAACAGCGCAGAGCCAGCAGTGGAAGAGTGTAATCAACAGTTTGCTGCTTTTGTGTAACTGTGTGTGTGTGTGTGTGTGAGCACGTTTGCGCGCATATGTGTAAGTGTGTGTGTGTGCGTGAGCATGTGTGTGTGTGTGTGCGCGCGCGTTTGCGTGTGTGTGTAAGTGTGTGTAACTGATTTTAATCTGACCCCAGTGAAGTGAAATGCTCAGTAAATGAACCCCATATGGCATGGCGTACGGTGGCAGCGTGTGGCTGGGGGGGCACTTGAGGGGGTACATGTGGAGAGAGAAGTGTGCCGAGAGAGAGAGAGAGAGAGAGAGAATGTAATCTAGTGTTACAGGCTGAATATTTTGCATGCGTAAACATCAGGAACCCACTAATCTATAGAAAAGTCATTTATCTTTTAGTCTGTCATCAGAGTTTCATTTGCTTTTTGTTAATTAGCCGTTTTTTTAAACATACCTTTACACCATTTTATAATTATTGTTCCAGTCCTAATATCTGATTGGCTGAGCTTTTGTTTGAAGCCGTTGCAAAATACACAATATACGCAAACTTAAGACCACGTCCGAATTTTTTAAAAATTACTTTGAAGCTCTGGATGAGATTTTATTTCATGGAGTGGTTACGCCACGTTATCATAGTTAAACCTTCACTCTCACTGTGCGTACTGTTAATGGACTACACTGTTAGTGTAATGTACTACAGTGATTTTATCATGGTGAAGTACATTTGACACTATGAGGTACACTTTTACCTATGATACAACCACAGTAAGGCAGTAATCTCATGGCCTACTGCTTTATTATACAACTGTCCCTAAACCCTCTCCATACACGACCTCTGAACCGTCTCCAAATCGTCTCCGTACCATCTCTATCCCAGCTCTGTATCAGAACCATCTCTGAGCTGTTTTTGTGCCATATCTGTACCGCCTCTATATCAGTGGACCGTGTGAAGATGGATGGAGCAGTACAGACCTTGCACTACTTCAGTAACTCTGCTCTGATTATGCAGCCTTCTCTGTGTTTCCTAGGCAGTAAGTGTTTAGCAGGCAGAGCTGTGGAGGGCAGTTCAGTGCTCAGAAGATAACTCTGGGAAGATGAAAGCGTGATATGTATTTGTTTGTTGTTTTTATTCCATTCCAGACAAGCTCCGGAGTCAAGGAGACGGGAAAACTGGGAAAGAAAGAGATTTACACTCAGGAGTGTCATCTGTCAAAGTCTCTGTCACTCAATCACACTCCCTTTACAATCAGTTCATTGGAAATTCAGCAGAACTCATGGGCACACACACAAAAACACATGCACATACATGCGCGCGCACACACACACACACACACACACACACACACACACAGAGGGAGATATATTTATTTTCATTGGACAGTGATAACCAACACAATATAAGTGTGCAAACAGGTTTTGGTCTCTATTATGTGATATAAACCTATCACAAACTCTCTCTCACACACACACACACACACACACACACACACACACACATACACACATACACACACACACACACACCCTTATTTTAAACTTATAAACACACACACACATACACACACACATACACACAAATACACACATACACACACACATACACACACCCTTATTTTAAACTTATAAACACACACACACACACACACACATACACACTCACACACACACACACACAAACCCTTATTTTAAACTTATAAACACACACACACACACACACATACACACACACACACACACACACACACACACACAAACCCTTATTTTAAACTTATAAACACACACACACACACACACACACACACACACACACATACACACACACACACACACACTCACACACACATGCCCAGAACAGAACTGACAGTTGGCTGGGGCATACCTACCAGGGCAGGACAGAGGCAACCCCTGCATTTGGAACAAGGAAATCATACAAATGATATTTGCAAGTTTATGAGTTCCTCTTCAGGTTCCACCGCCACAGGGCAATCTCAGAAATCCCTTTCATTTTCTGTCTTACAGGAATCCAGCTCAAAGCCAGAACTCCTTATATGGGCAATGCGCATACTTCTGGATGACCACAGGAGGCTATTTAGAACCGCCAAGAATGTTCTACCACTCTAGAACACTCATCATTTTTGCTGGCAACTGTATTAGCATATTAGCATTTAGCTGGTGAACGTACACTGCTTTCTAGATTAAATGAGGGAATTTTCTACAAATTTCTGGAATCTGGTATCAGCTTCTTTTTAGACTTAGTCACCTATCTACAACCTTGAGGATGTTCTAGAATGATGTTTCTATCTCAGAGTGCAAACCAGAGCATGAGATCTCGTATCTGATGTATTTTCTTAATTGTGTTGGTAGTTAATGTAATGTGTAAGGCTTTGAAGTTCTAACCAATGGGAGAAGAGTCTGTAATCAGTCTAGACATCAAGACCTAACCAACCAGAACATGAGTTTATCTTAAATATGCCTCGATACCACAAAGAAAAGCTTAATTCAAGCTTCTGAAGTTCTAACCAATGGAAAACATCCGTAGATCTGTAATTCACCCAGATATCACCGAGAAAACAATCACACTCCTCACAGACAGTCACCCGGAGGAAACCCACGCAGACACAGAGAGAACACACCACACTCCTCACAGACAGTCACCCGGAGGAAACCCACAGAGACACAGGGAGAACACACCACACTCCTCACAGACAGTCACCCGGAGGAAACCCACGCAGATACAGAGAGAACACACCACACTCCTCACAGACAGTCACCCGGAGGAAACCCACACAGACACAGAGAGAACACACCACACTCCTCACAGACAGTCACCCGGAGGAAACCCACACAGACACAGAGAGAACACACCACACTCCTCACAGACAGTCACCCGGAGGAAACCCACACAGACACAGAGAGAACACACCAACTCCTCACAGACAGTCACCCGGAGTGTCAAAGTGTACATCATGTGACTAAAACATGTACCTACTTAAGTGAAAGGAATAGAATGAAAGCGCTGCCACCATTTTTCCTGAATTTACAAATCTTTACTGTCTAAATCCACCTCTTTCGACTACACTGCTGGTGTTATCTCACGCTTCACTTGGTCACTTCATGGCTGCAGGATGCTTTGTTTATGTCATCTATTATGTGTAAAACCGGTGGGTTTGGACCGTAATGTGATTGGACAGAGGGTGAGATCTCAGGCCAAAGCACTAATAGAGCTCAGCTCTGGAATGGGCACTTCTCAAAGAGAATATACTGCTTCAGCAGTGCTCTTACGGATACCAGTGCTTCCACTTAATCCAGCCTCATACTTAATCAGTGATGACACACCCAGGATATCAGAGATTGTTAAGATTTAACTGAATACAAATGTTAAGATATATACATCCCACTTCTGTCACAGCTGTTTCATGGCATGACTCTCTAATAACAGATTTGATGGGAAAGCTTGCAGAACTAGTCTTTAGTAAATCAGGAAAATCACGAGGGACTTTCTTTTCAAACAACAACAAACAAATAGAAAATATCACATGGCTTCCTCTGGGTCAGTTCCTCTTCTCCTCTCAATTTTCACTCCCTATTGTCTCACTCTCTCCTTTCTTTATTCTCTTTTTTTCTGTGCTTGTTGGGAGAGATTATTTTCAGGCCTCAACTCTGCCCCTGGAGCTGCAGGATTGGCTGGTGGTTGTGATGTCACAGCAGGCACTTTGTTTACTGTCAGATCTGGGATTAGAGCTTGCAGAGATCCTTTAAAGTCAGATTATCTCCGCCTTAAATATGATTACATTATTCAATCACTAAAAGTGCTCTCATCTTGTTTTTACCTCCATCTCTCTCTCTCTCTCTCTCTCTCTCTCTCTCTCTCTCTCTCTCTCTCTCTCGGAGTTTGTGGACACGTGTTTGTCCAAGGTTTCTTCTGAACTGTCTTCTGAACTGCAGTAACTGTCTTTACTCTTCTTTAAAGCATTTACACTAGATGTTGGAATAGTTCTGCGTCACAAACACCACACCAACTCATTCCAGAGGTGTTGGATGGAGCTGTATTACACGACTAAACACTCCAGAGTGGTGTTCATGTTGTTGTTGTTGTTGTTGTGTTTGAGGAGAAATCGGAATGTGTTTTCTCTTCATTGTTTGATCGAAGGATTTGGAACACATTTTCTCCAAGAGAGCAAACACGCCTTACACACTTAATCCTCATCATAATCTGGTATTTACTACTCTTCAAAAAACAGTCAATTTGCCGGTGGCCACTGCCCATTTCCTGAAAGATAAACAACAATCACCCCCCACCATCACCATCCTCTCAACGGCAGACTGCAGATTCAGCGTTGTTTTCTTGCTTTGGACCCCTCCCTCCATCTTATTATTTCTTATTTACATCAGTTTTCTTTAAATCTCCAAGGCTGTGCTGAAGGACAAAAGCCATTTCAATCAGCCAATAGCATGGCAGGATGAGGCCAGGCCTCTAGCTCTGATTGGTTGAGAGGGATTGTGATGATGTAATAAGGAGGAAACATCTGGCAGATGATGGAAATCACCTCATCCTTTAAAGTGGATTAACAACCACAATACAACAATGTGCATTATCACACGCACGCACACACACACACACACACACACACACACACACCACAATAAGATAAAAAGGAGAGAGACACATGCCCAATATATGCATGCTCTGCTGCCTCCCAGGGGACTTTTATACTGAAAAGAGAAATACACAGTTAAAAAATGGCTGATATTTTGGATTTAAATCAGTGTGTGTATATATATATATAACCCATGCTCTGGTCATTTTTCTGGCTTCCAGCTTCACTTCTTTATAGCAACACTACAGTTAGAGTTATAATTAGAGTGTAATTCACATTTACAGCACAGTGACTGTCTGTGAGGAGTGTGGTGTGTTCTCCCTGTGTCTGCGTGGGTTTCCTCCGGGTGACTGTCTGTGAGGAGTGTGGTGTGTTCTCCCTGTGTCTGCGTGGGTTTCCTCCGGGTGACTGTCTGTGAGGAGTGTGGTGTGTTCTCCCTGTGTCTGCGTGGGTTTCCTCCGGGTGATTGTCTGTGAGGAGTGTGGTGTGTTCTCCCTGTGTCTGCGTGGGTTTCCTCCGGGTGACTGTCTGTGAGGAGTGTGGTGTGTTCTCCCTGTGTCTGTGTGGGTTTACTCCGGGTGTTCCGGTTTCCTCCCACAGTCCAAAAGCACATGTTGGTAGGTGTGAGTGTGTTTTTGTGTGTCACCCTGTGAAGGACTGGCGCCCCCTCCAGGGTGTATTCCTGCCTTGCGCCCAATGATTCCAGGTAGGCTCTGGACCCACCGCGACCCTGAACTGGATAAGGGTTACAGACAATGAATGGATGAATGAATGAATGTTGCAAAAACAATCTCATTATTTGTTTTGTTTGAATAATTTGAGGGTAATGTAACTCTGTACCTCAGAGGAAGCTGCAGATTGTTATACAATAAAGCTCTGCTTTCTCTGCGGCAGCAATTATATGCTGGTCAACTTTGTCTCAGTCTTTGCCTCAGAAGTAGCGCAGGATGTTTGAAAATCTCAGCCCAGTGAATGTTAACCAGTCATGTTGATCGCTGCTATTTGGATGGTAATTAATCACAATCGCTCTGCTTCGAAGGCAGCGTTGCCTCCAGAACTATTTTTTGTAGTGATTTTGCACACAATCAAAGAAGTAGGGGTGGTTTTCAACCCTCCTGCTAAAGTTACATAGTTCAAAGGCCGGAGTAGCACCAACAGAGGCTGTGTTCTCCCTACTGTAGGTCAGCAAAGCATCACAATAAATACTTCATTTTAAAGTAAGACTATTACCTAGTGTCCCTTTAAACACTGACTTATCTGCATCAGAACCAGACAATCTGCCTGTACAGCACCTTTCAAACCCACCCAGAACCAGGCAGGAGTTATCTCTCTCAACATCCACCCAGCGAGAAATCAGAGAGATCTGAGAGATCTGAAGGATCCCCTGGAGTGAGGAGGGTCCCCTGCTCAGAGAGCACTGTGAGAGTCTGCTGATGTACAGAGACGAGTGAAGTGTGGAAGAATAAAGCGAGAGCAGAGAGACGTTGCTGGATGGTGCAGTGAGAGTGTGACCTTTCTCACAGTGTGTGGTGTGGAGCTGAGAAGCGAATTCACACCTCGTCAAATTACTTTAGAAACAGAGGAAGAAGCCTATCTTTACCATCTCTCATCATCTCTCAGAGCATCTCAGAATATCTCTCAACACGGTGACCTCACACTCACACAGCCCAGGGCCAGCACACACACACGCACACACACTCAGGCTCATGCACACACACACAGGCCTTGCACACACCCACACAGATACACACATTCACATGCATATGAACACACACACAGCCTTGCATGCTCAAACACAAACATGCATACACACACAAACCAACAAGCACTTACCAACACACACACACACACACACACACACTATTTTGTCTCAAATAAGAAGCGTTGTTTTCTTCACTACAACAAAATACAACACAACACAAAGACTTTAGTCAAAATTGCTATAATTAATGAATATATTTATATCTTGTTTGTGTGTTTATATTATTTTTAAAGAAAGTGAATCTGATAAAAACAAATGTGTGATTTTACTAAACGAGAAGTTTCACAGAGGAAGACTGAGAGAGAGAGAGAGTGCATGTGTGTGTGTGTGTGTGTGTGTTACAGCTCCAGAAGCACAGCAGTGGCATGTCTGGGCGACTTGAGGGGTATAAATTCATGTAAAAAATGACAGAACATGAATAATAACTTTTCCTTTTCGCTGCCGAATAGTTCATGCCATCCCTCACGCCACAGGCCGTGCTTTTCTTTGATTCCAGCGCGAAGGGTTAATGATTCACACTGGATGCCCTGTGTCTGAACCTCAGGATGGGTTTAAATTCGTCAGTCTGGAGGCTTCTGTAAATCTTCAGCACTTAATTCTAACACGGCAACACTCGACTCTGTAACACAGTACAGTACAAACACAGTGTCAAACCACATCATACAACAACACAATACCATATGGTATGGTTTAAAACATAAGCAGTAATACATGAGGGAGCTCAATATTCTTGAATATTTGATCCCTCCAGTGATACAACCGACATTACTCAGAGTCTCTTTGTCCAAATCAGGACAGAGCCAGAGATAAATCAATAGAGTCAATACAATGTCATGGTTTACCCACTGTAGCAGGGTTCAGATTATAGTGATGTATCATACACATGTAAATGATGCCATGGTTCTGACTGATTAGTTTTAATCAAACAACACTTTTTATCAAATACAGATATCACAATTAGCTGCCTGAAACTAGTCTAATGTGTTTACAAATCTCAAGTGTCTGTAAATGTGTAAAAAAATAAAAAAACAAAGGGTCTCAGTCCGATATGCTAGGTTTTCTCTCTGCTAATGGCAAAGAAACATCCATCCATCCATCCATTATCTGTAACCCTTATCCAGTTCAGGGTCGCGGTGGGTCCAGAGCCTACCTGGAATCATTGGGCGCAAGGCGGGAACACACCCTGGAGGGGGCGCCAGTCCTTCACAGGGCAACACAGACACACACAAATTCACTCACACATTCACACCTACGGACACTTTTGAGTCACCAATCAACCTACCAACGTGTGTTTTTGGACTGTGGGAGGAAACCCACGCAGACACAGGGAGAACACAGCACACTCCTCACAGACAGTCACCCGGAGGAAACCCACACAGACACAGGGAGAACACACCACACTCCTCACAGACAGTCACCCGGAGGAAACCCACGCAGACACAGGGAGAACACACCACACTCCTCACAGACAGTCACCCGGAGCGGGAATCGAACCCACAACCTCCAGGTCCCTGGAGCTGTGTGACTGCGACACTAACCTGCTGCACCACTGGCAAAGAAATTTTTAATAATGACAAGACCTCAAAATGTTGAAAATCATGAACTGAGATGAGGATATGGCTCTACTCCTGCTCCATAGATGGGTAACATTAATATTGACTCTAAATTCAGGAGACTGCTAACTGCATGATCACAGGGCAGAAGTGCTACAAAACTAATCACCTCGAGTTACGAATGAGTTTCTGTGGAATAAATCCTACAGAGAAGTTAAACTTTCCATTCCAACTTAAAAAGATGCTGAGCTTCTACACGTAAACAAACCATAGAACAGCTTTTCCCCACAATCGTAGACTTTGCCTTTAACTTAAAAGTACCTTTTTGGAGAACTGTTCCAGAGACATCCAGCATGGAAAAATAACCTCACCCAGTAAACATTTAGTCGTTGATTCAACGTTGAAATAACGTAATGACTGCCGTCTAATCAACGTTCTCTTAAGGTTGAAAATGAAAGTTGAAAAGACGTCCAAACACAGACATTGAAAAGACGACTATTAGACGTATTTTGGACGTCCATTGACGTTATTAATTGGTCCCGAAATAAATTACTTGTATAAAACGCGTTTTGGACGTCCACTGACGTTATCGATTGGTCACCACTTAACTAACTTATTAAGATGGATTTTGGACGTCCATTGACGTTTAAAATATGTCCTTGACGGACAGACTACTTTTAGACCTATTTTGAACGTCCAGGGACCTTCCTTGTTTACTGGGTAGCTTGAGTTGAACACAGACACAAAAACAACACAGATGTAGCATTTTACTGTTTTTTTATTTCCTTTCTTTATTTTACGAATCATAAAGTGGAGAACTTGTCCACTGCGCCATAACTCTTTACTCTGTTAAAAAATTAGCTGCAAGAAAGAAAACCAAATTGGTTCCCTGTTGGTTAAAAACCTCTGTCCTCTGTCTTGCAAGCGCTTTCATCATTAATAGGTTACGTGTATTTTGTGGAGTAATACCAGAAGAGCTTTGGTCAGAGTGCCATTAATCGCCAATATTAGCACTCTGGGAATGGCTCTCAGCCAATCACATTGAAGGGTTGGAACTAACTGTTGTATAATATAAAATGCAATGTATTATATTATATTGTGGTAAAGATACATGAAAAAAAAAACAACAACAACAACCCCATCCCTCTTTAAAAGCTAACTGCAGCTAATTATTCGGGATGTTGGGACAGTGTATCAAGGGTTAATCTAGAGCTGGGGTAACAGGTGGGTTTTTGGTCTGAAACCCCCTCAGCTCAGTCCCCCCCTGCCCCTGCCCCTGCCCTCATAAAAAATACAGATTTGAGTTTCTATCCGTCTGAGAGACGAGAGGATTTCAGCTTTAGATCAATAAACACTGCGGCTAATTAGGGCTGAGAGAGAGAGAGAGAGAGAGAGAGAGAGAGAGAGGAAATGTAAACACATAAGGAATGATTCAGAGATGTCTAGACAAAGAGAAAATGCTCTCAGACAGATAGAGCGGAAAGAGGGGATTTTTCTTTCTGAAGGTGTCTCTAAGTTCAGCTTTAATCCCTCCGTCCTGAACAGGTCCAGGATCGACTACGTTTCAGGCTGATTTTATTTCAGTTAAAGGGTCGTTGTCAGATGTAAATAAATAAATAAATAAATAAATCTCTCTTCAGTGAAGCATGGGGGTGGTAGTGCTCTGTTAATGATCTGGAAACTACAGAACGGATTTTCAGGATGTTGTGATGAATATCTTTGTGATAACACGGCGTAGAAACACGGGTCAAACACTCCCCAAATCTGTAGAGTCTGCCCTGTTCACTCCATTACGGCACCTGATCCTACAGCCCTCACATCCAGAGTTATTCGGCTATGAATAGGAGCTCCACCGGGGCTCAAATACCCCCCGTTATGATACTGTTGGTCTACAATTTCTTCTTAATCATCTCCTTTTACTGTTTCTTTCATGCCCATCCCTTCCTCTCTCTCTTTCTGTTCTTTTCTTCCACTTTCCTTTAACAGTCAAACACTGTCCTCCTCTCTTCCTTTTTCCTACTTTGTAACTTCCTTTCTTTATTTCTTTCTCTCTGTGTCCACATTTACCTTCCCTCTCCTCTCCACTCACCTTCTTTTCCCCTCCACACACTGACCTCGTTTCCTTCCCTCTCTCCCTCCCTCTTTCCTCCCCTGTTCCACTTCCACTCCTTCGCTACTTTGACCTAATTCCCTTCACCTAATCTTCCTCTTTCGGACAACAATCTTGAGGCTAATTGATTAAATCCCAGACTCAGTCTTTAAGGATCTCCCCGAGCCACCCACCCCCACCTCTCTCTCTCTCTCTCTCTCTCTCCCATTCTTTATCTTGTTTACCTTTATTATCTGTGGAGATCTGGGGTGTTTCCAAGTGGAGCAAAATAGTAACATAAACTTAAAGGGGCACAAGACCCTGCTTCCTCTCCTCTGTTTTAGATTTTAGAGCACAGTTCAAATGAAGAAAGAGGATTAAATATAAACCAGCATCAACCACGGTTGTGTCATCCTCCTACACCCTTTCTTCTTCAGAACAGAGCTGACACAACAACTGCTCACAGAGCTGAAGACCACCAGCCTGCCCAAACCTGAACATCCGAGCATGCTAAGAGAGTCTGAGCCTGGCCAGCGCTTGGATGGGACACCTCGTAGATGGTACACCAGCTGGAGGTGGTGTTGATGGCCAACAGGGGGCGCTGTCCCTATGATGCGAGACTGGACACTGCGCTGGATAAACAACAGTGCCGTTGATCTTGGATAGTGCCTTTAGTCACACATCTCACTTACTCCCGCATTTTTAGCAGCCTGAAGGGGCTCCACAAGGGGGCACTGTTGCCACTAATGCCATGTTTTTTTAGACTTGTCATCAATGGCACTGAGTGTCCAGTGTGTTCTGTGAATGGCCTGAATGTGTTTATCCTTTCTCCATTCTCTCTTTCCCTCTGCCCACCCCCACTCGCCTCCCCCTAGGTCCCCCTGTGTCTCGTAAGCTGATTGGCTTAGACCGAGAATGGCAGGGAGACTGTCTCTTCAGGACATTAGCGAAAGACCTGAATGTTTGTGTCTGAAGTCTTTCATAAGAGTGCCATCTGCTCCAGGCCTTTTTAATTACCCCAACACCCTTTAATTACCCCGGCACCCGCTCGGGAAAAGTGTGCTAGCGTCTAGACCAAAGACTCCCTTCAGCACAGAGAGTTAAAGCTAATCCAGCTCAGCTTCTGCTGAACCTTGTGCTTTTATTTAGCAGGATTTGTTAAGCTCTGGTTCTGCATTTCACTCCGACACACTTCAGGACACAGCTACATTATTTACTGAGTCAGAAGGAAGTAAAACGCATGACAATGGTGTGTGTGTGTGTGTGTGTGTAATGTGAATAAAAGAACAGAAAGAAAGGACACATTCATCAAGAATGAAGCTCTTTTATGTAAAGAAAGAACCTGAGCTCAGATTAACATCACAATAACACAACTACTCCCATCAAACAACACACACTCATCCAAACACATCATGAGACACACACTTACTGAAACTGCAAGATAAACATGACTGTGGTATGTGTGTGTGTGTGTGTGTATGTGTGTATGTGTGATTACATCATTAGTATGGAGTTTTTTTCTAAATCTCCTACTCAAACCCCTCATGTTTCTATCTCTGTGTGTCTGTGTGTGTGTGTGTGTGTGTCTGTCTGTGTGTGTGTGTGTGTCTGTCTGTGTGTGTCTGTGTGTGTGTGTGTGTGTGTCTGTCTGTCTGTCTGTGTCTGTGTGTGTGTCTGTGTGTGTGTGTGTCTGTGTGTGTCTGTCTGTGTGTGTGTGTGTGTGTCTGTGTGTGTGTCTGTGTGTGTCTGTGTGTGTGTGTGTCTGTGTGTGCGTGTGTCTGTCTGTGTGTGTGTGTCTGTGTGTGTGTGTGTCTGTCTGTGTGTGTGTCTGTCTGTGTGTGTGTGTCTGTGTGTGTGTGTGTGTGTGTGTATATGAAGCCATATCTCCATACACAGGAATTGTGACATAATGCTCTTTAAACCGTTTTTGTGAAGTAATCTATGTCCTGATAAAGGCCGTTGAGTTCAAGCATGTCCGATCTCGCCTGAAACGTGACCCATGTAGACTCGTCTGATACGTGACCCAACAGAGAGCGTGACTCAGACCCTGGACAGAACAGGACACAAACAACTGGGAAGATCTGTTGAGAAACATTAACAGATCCTTTAAGATCTTAACTGACGGGAATTCTATTCACTACAGGATGCTTAGAGTGACAGAAGATAAACACTGAGAGACTCACAATTTCACACTGATTTCCGAGCAGTTCTTTGACAAATGAAACCACCACAGAACAGAGAGACCACACGGGAATTTGAAAAGTGTGCCCCTGCCTTTGTAAATATAATAGCAATTATTATTAGCTTTATTATTGTTAATAATACTGTAACACAGTCGCAAGGTACCATTGCAATATAAGTTCAGTTATTCCTTCATATTCTCCGTATTACCACTTAGCCCCACCCCTCTGTGTTGTCTAGGGTTTGTCTCAATTCTTGTTGGGAAAGAAGGGTAGTGTTAAGGGGTAGGGGGTATACACCCCTCAAAACAGATTCTTTTAGCGGCGCGCTTCAAACACAGGGCTGTGAAGGCCTTGTGAATCACCAGAAAGATGGCTGTTCAAGCCACAAATGTCTTCTTCCTTTAAAAATGTGATAAGCATTCTGTGTGGTAGGGTGCCATTTGGGACCCAGCCCTTTGGCGCTAAATGCTAACACAGGAAGTGACATAGAGCACACTGTAAACAGGCCACAGGCCTCACAGGGACATGGGAAGGAGTTTTAGGTTGCATAAAAAACAGTATATAATGTTTTTTCTCTATATTACTGCCTTTTCCTTTGTTTTTTATTTGTTAAACCCCTAAAATAATTCGTAATGGGGTTTCAGAACCCTGTTATTTTGGATATTCAATAAATCTTAAAGCATTCTGTATTTCATTTTCATGATATTTTAGCAGCTCAACTTCTAACAATCCTGAAAAGCAAGGGGTGCTGCAGTCCCCTCAGCGCTTCAACTTCCCGCATCCATGAAGTCAGTGGAGGTTTCCAGAAGGGTGCACATGTCCAAACACAGTGATAAATAACGAATCTGTATCTGCTTTATGTAAATGAGCTAAAAAGCAGAGACATGTCAATAACAAACTGGTTCCAGCAACTCCTCAGAATCCTCACAGAGAAAAAAAGCTTCAGATCTGTGTCGTGATCAGGGACGGTATCAAACTGAGAGAGAGATGGAGAGATCCGAGTGCCTTGATCGAACACAGATATCGTTCAGAATGTGTCAGATGAAGCAAAGCAAGCAGGTGAACGTGATAAAGACAATACAAGTACAATACTCTACACATGCACTAAAATAAGAAGCCGTTAGATAAAAGAACCCAGTGTTAAACTTCAGAGTTAAAATCTCGCCCTACGAAATGGAGCAACCCTCCAGGAGTTAAGTGTAAAGCATCATATGGCTTCAAAAATGTTCGACAATCATGTATTATCACCTTCCCCTAACCCTCTGTGATATGTGGCTGAATTCAGCTGCTCATTTGGCAGCTTTTTATTCAAAACTTCCATTTCCACCTTAAAATTGGCAGCGTTTAAGGAGGAACTGGAAATTCGGAGACATCAGCGTACTACTACGTACTTGCCAGACCCTGTAGGGAGAATCTTTCACCACAAACATGGCCAAGAATCGTCTGTTACCGCAGGAACAGTAATTTAACTGATACGCAAAAGGACCAATCACAAGTCTGCTATTTTGGCATGAAATATAGATGGAGGCTGATAGCCAATCAGAACGCAACTGGTATGGTCCTAACAGTGAGGCCAGGTTAACACACTGAAAGTACTAGACTCTCTGTGGCTGAGACTAGCATAATGCTAACACATGTTTTGTTTGTTATGAAGTAAGCCGTCTACATTAAACATTTACATTTTTACAGGAGAAAATACTGACATTTGAGGCTCACAAGGCATTAATAGATACCCTTCTGAAGCTTGCTCTTGAAAAATCTCAGTATCAAGGCCCTACCTTACCCCTCTTTTTCAAGAAGTATTAAGACACCCTACACTAGGCAAAATGTGGTCTTTTGTTGTGTTTGCACTGTTGCCCAATGCGGAGTTCTGTAGTGTTGTGTAGTGTTGTGTAGTTCTGTACATGGTTGTGCAATGTTATCTTGTGGTGTGTTGCACCATGGTCCAGGAGGAGCAGTGACTTGCTGCACTGTGTACCTGTAGATGGCCGAAAGCACAGTCCTATTCAATAATTGGTGCACTATTTTGGGGTTCTGAAAAAATAGTGAACAATTTTCTGTGCACACAAACAATCACAAAGTGTGCCCCAAAAAGTAGTGTACAACCAAGGCACACTAGCAGATAGTGAATATACCCATAATCCTGTGTGTTGTTTGGTAAAAAACCCACATGAAGTAGTGTCCAAAAATGTTCATGACCCTCCTATAATAGTGCACTACATAGTGAGTAATGTAGGAAATAGTGAATAGGGGACCATTTTGGACACAGGGGCACAGTGATCAAAAGCAGCATTAACCAATCACAGCACCGTCTTCTCACAGCTGCCAATCACAGAGCTCCTAAAATAAAATCAGATAAACATTTTTAATATGCAAATACATAACAAAAATGATGATTTAAATCCGTTTATTTATGATTAAGCTCCAGAGAAGTGGACCAAGGTAAAAAAAAAAAAAAAATTGGAAAAATATTAAATCTTTTTATGCGTGGACAATGTGGAAAAATACATCACAAAATGAGAAGTGTTGAGTTGAGTGGGTGTTTCGTCAGAGTTCCCTGAAGTGTGTTAGACTGGATGGGGTTTGTGTGTGTGTGTGTGTGTGTGTGTGTGTGTGTGTGTGTGTGTGTTGCTGCAGGGCAGAAACTAAGAAATGGTGTGTCTCATACCAACAGGAAACACTTCCCATACTTCTCTGAGGTGTAGATGTAAATGTGAGTGTTTCCTGTTGGTATAAGGCAGTGTTTCTTAGTTTCTGCCCTGCAGCAACACACACATACACACACACACACACACACACACACACAAACCCCATCCAGTCTAACACACTTCAGGGAACTCTGATGAAACACCCACTCAACTCAAAACTTCCACAGCAGACGCACAGGACGTCTTTATCAGAGCAACTGTGACTGGTCAGAGTCTCAGTCACATTCTTTACTATACAAATATATTATAAAAATATGATTTAAATACATTTATTTAAAGAAGTGCACCAAGGTAAAAAAAAAAAATTGGAAAAATATTAAATCTTTTTATGCGTTAGAAAAATACATCACAAAATGAAAAGTTCTTTCAAATAAATGATGAGCCATAAGTAGTGAGAGTGTTTAAATGTGTGAGAGGGGTGTGTGTGTGTGTGTGTGTGTGTGTATGTGTGAGAGAGAGAGTTATCAGTCTGTCAGTCTTCTCTGAGGTGTAGATGTAAGTGTGAGTGTTTCCTGTTGGTAAAAGGCACAGTGTTTCTTAGTTTCTGCCCCGCAGCAACACACACACACACACACACACACACACACACACAAACCCCATCCGGTCTAACACACTTCAGGGAACTCTGACCAAACACCCACAACTCAACACTTTCACAGCAGACACACAGGACGTCTTTATCAGAGCAACCGTGACTGGTCGGAGTTACAGCCACCAATCAGAGCCACAGAGACCAGTCCAAACAACAGCTCAGTGACTGACAAGAGCCACGGAGACCGGTCAGAGCCAAAGTGACTGGTCAAAGCTGCAGCAACCGGTCAGGGCCTCAGCAACTGATTAGAGTGACAGCAACTGATCAGCCTCTTACTAACCAATAAGATCCAGTGACCGGTCAGAACCACAGCGACTGATCAGAGCCTCAGTGACCAATAAGAGCCACGGAGACCGGTCAGAACAGTCTGTGTTGTCCTTTATAGCGACACAAACCAGTGTCCAGTTCCAAAGTACTGGTCATCAGCAACTATGATCAATGGGGTTTAAAATGGCCGCTGTGTTTATGTGACTCACTATTCTATGATGACTATTTTTAACCAATCAGTGATCGGCACTGCTTCCATCTCCTCCGCTATGGTCCAGCTCAGCAAACTCTGCGTCTGACCTGATTCATCTGGGGGGCTTCCAGGATTTGAAAAAAAGGGACAGAACATGTGATCACAGACTTGAAACTGGACCGAACCGGACCATTACTCAGTGAGGTTAATGTTGATAATGAAAATAAGGGATTTGAATCTATAAAGTGTAAATACATAAACTGAATCTGTTACTGAACCTCAATCCCACCCCCCACCTGCGCCCACAGCCCCTACAACACACTCTTATTCTCTGTATTCTCTCAGACGTTCAGAACCGGATCTGAATGATGTCACTGTTTTTCAGCTTCAGGAAAGTGCCCTGAAGCTGAATGTAAACAGGAGGAAAAATGCAGTTACAGGTGAGTCAGGTGGGACTTTCCTGAGCGCAGGCTCCACCCAGTCTCGTGCTCTTTTAAGTGCAGGTGGTGACTGGTCACTGGTCTTATCTCTGAGTAGAGGTTAATTCCCTCTGAGTCAGCGTGCATGAGTTCTGTTTGGTTTCAGAATAAAGTCAAGAGACGCTGAGAGTCATCACCGTGTTTTCACATTAGGCTGTTTACTTTGGGCCTCTAGCGTTTTCACCTCTGACCCTGCTCCTCATGAGTGGTTTCACCCCGGTCCTGTGTGACTCATCCACACAGCAAAAAATCCCACTGGAAAATCATATTGCTCAAATATTCCTCTTTCATGTCTCAGGAGAATTAACACTCCTTTTTCAATATCTCAGGAAACACAGTGTGAGGCAGAGAGGAGACACGACACGCTTGTATCCACCATCAGAAACGTGCAAGTTGTGAGCACTGCTGAGAAACGGTGGAGCACTGTCTTTAATTCAGCTGCAGATAAACATGAGTGTTATTATCTCAGCTCTGAGCCCAGTGTGAGACAACTGTCAGACTACAGAGGAGACACAGCGGACATTCCTGCACTTGCTCTTTCAAAAGAAACATCTGCAGCAAGAGAGAAAAGATAATATTTCCAGGAGAAACCTCAGAGACATTAAAGAGGAACTACAGAGATATTAAGGAGACACTACAGAGATATTAAGGAGACACTACAGAGATATTAAGGAGACACTACAGAGAAATAAAGGAGACACTACAGAGATATTAAGGTGGAACTACAAATATATTAAAGAAACACTACAGAGATATTAAGGAGACACTACAGAGATATTAAAGGAACACTACAGAGAAATGAATGTGGAACTACAAATATATTAAAGAGACACTACAGAGATATTAAGGTGGAACTACAAATACATTAAAGCAACACTACAGAGAAATTAAGGGGACACTACAGAGATATTAAGGTGGAACTACAAATATATTAAAGAAACACTACAGAGATATTAAGGTCGAACTACAAATATATTAAAGAAACACTACAGAGATATTAAGGTGGAACTACAAATATATTAAAGAAACACTACAGAGATATTAAGGTGGAACTACAAATATATTAAAGCAACACTACAGAGAAATTAAGGAGACACTACAGAGATATTAAAGAAACACTACAGAGAAATTAAGTGGAACTACAAATATATTAAAGAAACACTACAGAGATACTAAGGAGACACTACGGAGATATTAAGGAGACACTACGGAGATATTAAAGAAACACTACAGAGAAATTAAGGAGACACTACAGTGATATTAAAGAAACACTACAGAGAAATTAAGGAGACACTACAGAGATATTAAAGAAACACTACAGAGAAATTAAGGAGACACTACAGAAATATTAAAGAAACACTACAGAGAAATTAAGGAGACACTACAGAGATATTAAAGAAACACTACAGAGAAATTAAGGTGGAACTACAAATATATTAAGGAGACACTACAGAGATATTAAGGAGACACTGCAGAGATATTAAGGAGACACTGCAGAGATATTAAAGAAACACTACAGAGATATTAAGGAGACACTACAGAGATATTAAGGAGACACTGCAGATATATTAAAGAAACACTACAGAGAAATTAAGGAGACACTACAGAGATATTAAAGAAACACTACAGAGAAATTAAGGAGACACTACAGAGATATTAAAGAAACACTACAGAGAAATTAAGGTGGAACTACAAATATATTAAAGAAACACCACAGAGATATTAAGGAGACACTACAGAGATATTAAGGAGACACTGCAGATATATTAAAGAAACACTACAGAGAAATTAAGGAGACACTACAGAGATATTAAAGAAACACTACAGAGAAATTAATGTGGAACTACAAATATATTAAAGAAACACTACAGAGATATTAAGGAGACACTACAGAGATATTAAGGTGGAACTACAAAGATATTAAAGAGATTCTAACTACAGAGATATTAATGTGGAACTACAAATATAAAGAGGCAATACACAGACATTATTAAAGAGACACTACAGGAATATTAATGAGGAACCAGAGAGATATTAAGGTATAACAACAGACATATTAAAGAGACACTAAATAGTTAGTGCTCTGGAAACACTTTGTTTTGATTTCTTCATGGACCTCAATTGAACATTTACTCCCATTTCAAAATGGAAAAGAAAAACCCCCTGTAGCTCCCACCCTGGACAAGTCTAGACAAGCCCAGACAGTTGTAAGTCAGCAGAGCAGGTGTCTGAGGGGCAAAGCACTGAGAGAGGAAGAGAACTTGTCAGGGAATGGAAATAACCTGGTGCACAATAGCATTGGGGGCGCTACAGTTCTGAGTCAGGCGTGTGGCAGGCACGTGTGGCCTGTTAGGAACAGGTGTGTCTGAAAGTGTCTGTGTGTGTGTGTGTGTGTGGATGTGTGAGCCTGTGTGTTTTGTGTGGTATGTATGTGGTCTTAAAACAGAACATGAAAGGTTTCCGTGATAGACATTGATTGACAATTCAGTACGAACTTCCATCCACAACCTTAGCAGAGATTAAGAGAGAGAGAGAGAGAGAGAGAGAGAGAGAGAGAGAGAGGGACGGAGAGAGAGAGAGAGAGGGAGAGAGTCAGGCCATACAGATAAGAGAATTAAAAGTCATGGGGAACTGTAGTTCTCTCTGGTTTGTTTACGTTTAGAAGCTCTGCGTCTTTTAATGAAGAACGGTATTTGAGGAAAATACTGACATATGTTTCTACGCAGCTGAAGTGTAACTTGTCTAAGTTTCACTCACTGTTTGAATTACCACAGAAACCCGTTTGTAGCTGGAGGTGTTTAATTTGGTAGTATTATGGTCTGTTTACTTTCATGCAGTTAGCCATCTCAGCTTCTAATTAGCAAAAAAAAAAAAAGATAATAAAGTCTAAATTATCCACTAATAGAGCAGAAATAGAGCAATATGTCGGTTTGTGCTTTTCCTCTCTGTTGTTTAAACAACTCCAGATGCTTTTTCACTGCCATGAGAAGAGAAATCCTAGCATATTGGACCGAGACGCTATGTTTTTTTTTTTAGACATTTTCTGACACACATGGGGTGGCAAGGTGGTGCAGCAGGTAGGTGTCGCAGTCACACAGCTCCAGGGACCTGGAGATTTGGGTTCAAGTCCCGCTCCGGGTGACTGTCTGTGAGGAGTGTGGTGTGTTCTCCCTGTGTCTGCGTGGGTTTCCTCCGGGTGACTGTCTGTGAGGAGTGTGGTGTGTTCTCCCTGTGTCTGTGTGGGTTTCCTCCGGGTGACTGTCTGTGAGGAGTGTGGTGTGTTCTCCCTGTGTCTGCGTGGGTTTCCTCCAGGTGCTCCGGTTTCCTCCCATGGTCCAAAAACACACGTTGGTAGGTGGATACGGACTCAAAAGTGTCCGTAGGTGTGTGTGTGTGAGTGAATGTGTGTGTGTTGCCCTGTGAAGAACTGGCGCCCCCTCCAGGGTGTATCCCTTGCCTTGCGCCCAATGATTCCAGGTAGGCTCTGGACCCACGGTGACCCTGAACTGGATAAGGGTTACAGACAATGAATGAATGAATGACACGAATGTTTATTGCTAAACACTTTAGATGGGTTTCAAACAGGCAAAGGCACCTGAGCGAGCAAATGGTGAGAAAACATCTTCTGAATTTTATAAGAATTGTTTTTTTCATTATTATCACAATGGTGAAAGTCTACTCTAAAGCTACTCTTGAATTGCACTGAGAGAGAGAGAGAGTTATGCAACTGAATCAAAAGCACTCACTCATTTCAGAGAAATATAGCTTTGGCCTTTAAGGTTTACTGGATATGAATCTCACGGCAAGCATTGAGGGGGTTTAAAGCCCTCCAGCTGTGTTCTCTGGAGGGTTTGAGCTCCTGTGGCACGAGTTGGAGTGATGTTTGTGATCCAGAACTAATCATCCAACACCAGAACCAGACCTCATTGAGGTTTATGTGGTTAAATGCCATCAAATCCTTACAGTTGTGTTCAAACATCTACAGAAACCTTCACAGAAAAGCAGACTAACTGCAGTGAAGAGGAACACACTCCTGAGTTTTAATCTTCAGTTCAGATTCAACAAAGGAAAAGCAGCTGTAAACTTTAGTACTAAACATAAACTTTAGTACTAGTGCAAAGTCTTATACCACACACACACACACACACACACACACACACACACACACACACACACACAATATGAAGAATGGTGCTTCTGTTCACTCAGCCACATGTGACATCATTTCCTTTGTGCGTGGAAATGATGTGGAACACAAAGACCTTGCTTTCACTTTCACTTTACACACACACACACTTACACACGTACACATACAGAGACACACAATTATACAGACACACACTGCAGCTGAGTCACCGGGTGTGGAGACTGAAACACACAGACACACACACAGACACACACACACACACAGACTGGACAATAAACACCCACACGAAAACACACCACACACACACACACAGCTGTGCTGAGATGCCTTTCAAATACCCAGAAGCTCGACGTGATGAGAATAAGGTCAGTGTGGTGACACTCGGGACACTCACACACACACACACACACGCAAACACACACAGACACACACACACACACAGACACATGTTTCTTCCGCTTACTTTTACAACACACTCATAACACAGTGGAAAGACCAGGAAGAAAGCTCTGTTTTTGTATGAATGTGTGTGTTTTTGTGTGTGTGAGTGTGTGTGCACATTCATGATCAGAGTGTAACCTGTGACTGTGTAAAAGCGAGGGTCTATTTAAGCTCCTTGTGGAATCCTGTTCACCACTAGGTTCTTTAGGTGGATTTGGAGAAGTTTAGAGCAGAGCAAGTGAAGCTCCCTCTCGGCAGGACTCTCGTTGTTCTTTGTGTGTGTGTGTGTGTGTGTGTGTGTGTGTCTGTGAATGAGTAAAGCTCCCTCTCGGCAAAACTCTCATTGTTCTTTGTGTGTGTGTGTGTGTGTGTGTGTTTGCGAGAGAGAGAGTCAGCTGGGGAGTGAGTTAATGATTGAGTGACTGAGTGAGTGAACCCCTCCAAAATCTGGTTGTTCTTTGTGTGTGTGTGTGTGTGTGTGTGTGTGTGTGTGTTAACAAGAGTGAGTGAGTGAAGCTGCTGAGAAGAGGAGAGCTGCTGAAGGAGCACAAAGACTGTTTCTGGAGTGTGCAAGGTTTATATAATCCATTCACTAAACATGCCCTGAAGATCCATACGGCTGTTCTTTGGAAGTCCTGAGATTGTGAGTGTGTGTGTGTGTGTTTTGTTTGCATTTCATTCCAGTTTTTGTTCACTGGAAAACCAACTGCCGCTGTGCTGCCAGAATCTTTGTCCACATTCTGATGAAATGTGTAGAGACGCCTTTAAAGTTCAGTGAAAAGTCAAACACTAACATGAACATAAACCCAGACATCAACTCCAAACTAAAACCAAACTAAACACCAAACCGTCCATAGCCTAACTAAAAACACAGCATCACAAACAACACAAATACCAACACAAACCTATCACTAACACTATCACTGAACTGAAAAACACAGACGACTACACACTAACACAAACACCCACACCTACACTAAGACAACACCAACACTAAACAAACACCAACACTAACTGCAACAACAACATAAAATCTAACACAAACACCCACACCTAAACTAAGACAACACCAACACCTACACTAAACAAACACCAACACTATCCATCCATCCATCCATTATCTGTAACCGCTTATCCAATTTAGGGTCGCGGGGGGTCCAGAGCCTACCTGGAATCATTGGGCGCAAGGCGGGAACACACCCTGGAGGGGACGCCAGTCCTTCACAGGGCACACCAACACTAACACTAAACAAACACCCACACCTACACTAAACAAACACCCACAACTACACTAAGACAACACCAACACTAACACTAAACAAACACCAACACTAAGACAACACCAACATAAAATCTAACACAAACACCAACACTAACATTAAAACATACACTAACACAAACACCAACATTTACACCAGTGCTAATTCTAAAAGTAACACTAACACAAACACATATATTAGTGCTAAAAACAAAGCTAACACTACTCTACGAAACTCCAACCCTAACACAAACACCAACTTCAACTTTAAAATAAACCTAAAGTCGAACGCTACCACTAAAAATAAAAGTAATACCAACACTAACACTTGAGCTAACTAAAAAACACCAGTAACACTAACAAACACCAATGCCAACACTGACAGTAAACCTACAACAAAAAACATGAACACAAACACTAACCCTAATACCAATTCAAACATAAACAGTAACACCAACTCTAACATCAATATAAACACCAGCACTATCACCAACACCAACCCTATCACTAACACTGATACCAATGCAAACAACAATAGCATACTTAAAATCAACACTAACACCATCATCTCTAAAACCAACATTAACACTAACCCTAAGACCACTGTAAACACCAACTTTAACATCAACACTAACACCAAATAACACACCAATGCAAACAACAACGTTAACACTAATAACAACACTAAGTCCAATAGCAGAAAAAACACCAACTCTTATATTACCACTGACCCTAATAGCAGGCCTGTAACTGACTCTGAATATAAATCAGAGCTTGGTGTGCCATGGTGGACTTGTTATTAATCAGGTCGACCAATCAGAGCTCTTTCGCCATGGTAACACTTAGTATAAACACAGTAACACAAACACTGGGGCTGTGTCTCTTTCTGTTCTCCTGTGTTGTAACGTCCTCAGGTTCCACTGCCAGAGCTACGGTCCAGTGTTCAAGAACACAACCACAGAGAATGGTTAAAGCACTCCGCTTCTGTTCCTGATCAACCCCAAAAAATGAGGATGCACTGGTCCCTGGCCTGAAAGTCCCAGCATGAGCTGTGGCATCATGCGTTTGTTCTTGCACAATGACTTCTCATGAACATCGTTGAGTAGAACACATGTTCAGTCTTTGTGTTGCTGCTGTTGAGAAACAGCTTCTGTCTTTTGGAACACAGTCAAAGCAGTTGCGGTTTTGGCCAAGGTCCAGAAGTCGGAACTGAACTCCAAAGCTCTCTCTTTGTTTCTCAGGTGGATGATTACAATGGGGTGAAGGTTCCTGACCCGTACTGGTGGCTGGAGGACCCGGACTGTGAGGAGACAAAGGTCAGCTCTTGATATCTTTCGCATTTCACAGAGTCAGGGTTTTATTGTTTATAGCATTGGCAGGGGGCATTAAATATGAATGCAGACGACTGCAGTGTTCAGATTACAACTGTGACCTTCACACACAAAGACACAGGGTCAAAAACAGCCAGTCTCACTATGAGATCATGAGAGGTTGCAACTATGAACTCTCCAGTAAAATGTGCGTACATAAAAAGCAGGAAAAAGTAGCGTATGACCCCTTAAAGCAACACTAAGTTATATTCTTACGTTAAAGTTACAGCTTCAAAATCACTGTGATGCTTCACTGAGTTGTAATAGGGAGAATAGAGCATCTGTCTTTGCTACTCTGGGCTCAGCACTGCAGAAACTGCACTATGTAACTTTTGGTGGTGGGTAGGAAACCACCTTCTCCATCACCTTTATTTTCAGGACAGTTTTGTAAAAGTGAATCACACCCTGCAAGTGTACGAAGAGCCCAGGAGCAAAGATACCAATCTAACCTAGTGTTCCTTTGCTCTACCACCACCATCACCACCATCCTCACCATCATCATCATCATCCTGGCAGGACTGCTGTTGTGTTGTGTCTAGATTGAGCAGCTCCAACACACACCAGGATTGTATCAGCTGATTGTGCGTTTGTCAATACATGTGTGTGTGTAAATGTTTGTGTGTTTGTTTAGGCCTTTGTGGAGGAGCAGAATAAGCTGAGCTGGCCGTTTCTGGAGCAGTGTGAGATCAGGGCTCAGTTCCAGAAGCGACTCACTGAGCTCTACAACTACCCCAAATACAGCTGCCCCTACAAGAGAGGAAAGAGGTGAACACACCATGTGACCACAGCAGGATCTGATGCTCACCACATCTGTGATGAATTGAATTGAGCGTCAGAACAAGAGACAGAGATAAAAGGATAGAGTCAGGAAAGAGTCATGGTTAATCCACTGTTTACAGCGGTGGCGGTCTTGCTGGTCTTTCAAGGAGGGGAAGCTCAATTTCGGCCTACATCATAAAATGTGTTGTTTATTTATACGTAAATTCTACCCTCCGTTCCTTTTTAAGAAAATGATCTGTGACCCTGTCGTACCAACAAGGCGTCTTTTCCAGGGACTTGACTAGTGTCCTCTCAATGGCCAGCAGAGCTAGGCTTAAACGGCCTTGACCCATGTGAACTGTGCTCCCACGGATCTCTACACCAAAGGATCGCTGATTCGCTCATTTCGCTGTCAATCAAAAAGGGATTCAGCCTCAGACAGATCATCCAATCATCATGCAGAAGCTGAGCGTCCGGGCCAGCCGAGGCCAGCCCACTGCCCCATAGATCCCCAGAGACGCTGAGCGTCCGATGGGCGGGACAAAGCCCAGCATTTATCCAATGACTCGTCTCGTTTCGCTGCACTTTGCTATTGAACTCTTTTAAAGCACTGTTTAATGATTGAGAGGAAAGCCGTGTCTTTACCAGTGATAAGAAGCTGATTCTGAACAAAAGTTGAGCGCGTTGTAGTGCATATTTATTCACTGACATGTACACACAACAATATATATCTGATCACTTATTTTTTGACATTTTAGGGGAAGCTGAGCTTCCCTTGCAGTCTTAGAGCAATCGCCGCTGGTTTACAGCAGGTGTAGATCATTGTGATGAAATATTCTGTCTATTAAAGTTTGAGTATTTCAGTATTTCATGCTTCCAGAGAGGGTCCTGCTGAGCTTGTGAAATGCAGCAGTGGAGGAAAGTAGCCAACGTGCTTCAAGTCACACTGAACACAGCCTCAGAAAACACAAAGAAGGAGCATTTTGTCCTGTTTTTATTTCTTTCCAAATCAGAAATCGGACAATGGGGTCGTTTCCAGTTTGTGATTTTCCCATTTCAAAATAAAAAGTACACCAATCTGGTTTGCTGGTCTTTTACTGAACAAACCATCGAGGACAATATTACAAGCTGCAAATGACCCTTAGCTCTGCTAAGCAATAAGGATTTATTTGAGGCTCTGTGCTCTTTTTGGAGCTTCTTTAGCTCAAATCACACATCACAGTAAATGCTGAAAAATGTACTATTCTTTGGTTTCAGCCATGAAGAAACATATCTGGTTCAGGAACTAAATATTGTGATGGAAACCCTTCCAAATTTGTCTGCATTTAGGCCCTCGCTCCACACGAACACGGCATTTTAGGTCACTGTGAAGAGAGTCACTGTAAATACTCCCCAAAATGGAGATTTTTGTCTAAATGATTCTGGCCCTGGTGTGGTCCGCATCCCGGTGACCGTTTTCAGGGCCCACATGCTGCTCCTGTTCTTGACCACCTCTCACCAGAGGTCACTCATGGTGTCAGTTTTGTGTAGATACATTTTTAAGGATCCTTTTGACCCTCACCAACTCCACACAGCCGAATGGTGACATAATAATAACGTTATTATGGATATGGTGCCTTTTCTTGTGTTGCAGGTATTTTTACTTCCATAACAAGGGTCTACAGAATCAGGATGTTTTGTATGTCCAGGACTCTCTGGAAAGTCCTGCGTCCGTCTTCTTTGACCCGAACAAGCTGTCAGAGGACGGCACCGTGGCTCTAAAAAGTGGGTTTCACGTATACACCCATCTTTTATTATATATATATATATCTGCATATACACTATATGACCAAAAGTCTGAGGACACCTGCTCATCCAACAGCTTCATATACACTGTTACCCCTTTGAGTTCATGTGGTTCAGTTGAGATGATGCACCCTGAGGCCACACTGGTAGCAGATCCAAGCAAATGATTTACGAATTTGGAACATATGGCATTTAAGATTGCTTTTCTCTCGCTCTCTCTCTTTCTCTCTCTCTCTCAGTGGGGCGTTTGTCAGAAGAGTGTGAGTACTTTGCATATGGTCTGAGCAGCGCCGGTTCTGATTGGGTGACGGTGCGATTTATGAAGGCTGATGACCTCACCGAGCTGCCGGACGTGTTGGAGCGAGTGAAGTTCAGCTGCTTGGCCTGGACCCACGACGCTAAAGGAATATTCTACAACTCCTACCCACCACAGGACGGGAAAGCGGACGGTAAACACACAGAGCGCACAGACCCCCCATCGGTCAAACAGTTTACTTTAGGGAGTACATGGCTGTTCCTTTGAGCAGGAATTCTCAGTGTAACCAGATTACTCAAGCCCCAAGTCAAATGTGTCCAACTAGAAAAGGAGCAATCTTACCGACCCCCAAAAATGCTCCCACGGCATCCATCTCCACATAATCCAGCCCCACTCTCACTCCAGATCTGACCACTTCCATAGGTCTCCACCTAGTGGCCTGGATGTGTTCTAACCTGGAGGTTCAACACAAGCGGGACCTGCTCTAAGGATCAAAAACAGGTTCAGTCAGGGACTTCAAAGCAAACATATTGTATATATATATCAACTTCTTTGCTGTTTAATCCATTTCAGGGTCACGGTATTGTGGGTTAATAGAATGTAATCTCTCTCTTTCTCCCATATTTTCGTCAGGTACTGAGACTACTTCCAACCTCAATCAGAAACTCTTCTACCATGTGATCGGCACAAGCCAATCAGAGGACGTCCTGGTGGCCGAGTTCCCGGACAACCCCAAATGGCACAGCAACGTCACTGTGAGTACAACAGGGTCATAATACCACATCTGGGGCTATTTTACAGCTTCAAAATCATGAATCTGACTTGTAATATGGAGAATATAGCCTCTGTATATGCTACTCTTGGCTCAGCACTGCAGAAACTACACTATGCAACTTTTGAAGGCGTGTACAACTTTAGGAAAACACCCTCTCCATTACCTGCTTTTCTTTACCTGGGAAATGAAACCCTCTCCATCTTTAAACCCATCACCATCAAGTTAACAGCCTGTGGAGAAATGTAATGCTCTCTTTAACTCACAGGATTTGTCTCTTTCCAACACCACCACCCCGCCCCCAGCCGCACGAGCAGCCCATCAGATAACAGCAACACAAACAACATTGGAACCTGTACACAGCCCAGACGTTATGTTCCGATTCACATGACATACAGGATTACGCTTTAAAACCACAACTTTAATTTGTTGTAGAGATGGGTCCAAGCAGGTGTCTCTCAAACAGATGGTGACAGTGATGGATGCATGGAGATAGGAATCTTTATAAAGAAAATTCCAGTGGTGCATTCTCCCTCAGTGCTGCAGAAAGAGAAATGAAATGAAAAGAGCTTGGGATTCTTAAACAGAAAACAATTGAAAAGGTAAACAACATATTTAGAATTCTGATATGGCACGATCACTTCATATTACATTCTCTCGCTCTCTGCAGGTTTCTGATGATGGCCGTTACGCCGTGCTATCCATCACTGAGGGCTGTGAACCTGTCAATCAGTTGTGGTACTGCGACTTAGAGCAACTTCCCAATGGGATCTCAGGTGAGAGAGTGAGGGGGGGTAGAGGGGGGGGTAGATAGAGAGATAGAGAGAGGGAGGGAGAGAGGAAGGGAGAGAGAGAGAGAGAGAGAGAAAGAGGGGAGAGAGAGAGAGGGGGGGAGAGAGATAGAGAGAGAGAGGGGAGGGGGAGAGAGAGAGAGGGGGGAGAGAGAGAGAGGAGGAGAGAGAGAGAGGGGAGGGGGGAGAGAGAGAGAGGGGAGGGGGAGAGAGAGAGAGGGGGAGAGAGAGAGGGAGAGAGAGAGAGAGAGAGAGACAGAGACAGAGGGAGAGAGAGAGAGACAGAGAGAGAGAGAGAGAGAGACAGAGGGAGGGAGCGGGAGAGAGAGGGAGAGAGAGAGGGGGGGAGAGAGAGATAGAGAGAGGGGGGGAGAGAGAGAAGGGGGAGAGAGAGATAGAGAGAGGGGGGGAGAGAGAGAGATAGAGAGAGGGGGAGAGAGAGAGAGAGATAGAGAGACGGAGAGAGAGAGAGAGAGGGGGAGAGGGAGAGAGAGAGAGAGAGAGAGGGGGGGGAGAGAGAGAGACAGAGAGAGAGAGAGAGAGAGAGAGAGAGAGAGAGAGAGAGGGAGGGAGCGGGAGAGAGAGGGAGAGAGAGAGAGGGGGGAGAGAGAGATAGAGAGAGGGGGGGAGAGAGAGAGGGGGGAGAGAGAGATAGAGAGAGGGGGGGGGGGAGAGAGGGGGAGAGAGAGAGAGATAGAGAGAGGGGGAGAGAGAGAGAGATGGAGAGAGAGAGAGAGTGGGAGAGAGAGAGGGGGAGAGGGAGAGAGAGAAGGGGGGGGGGGTCCCCAATAATCTTGTAAATAACTTAAATGTATGTACAAGGTAGGGTTCTATTGCACACAGAGTTCCAATAACTCCCCCCAGGACTCTCCAAGCAGCCACAAAGCCCTTCAATATCTCCCCCACATCCTCTGACCCCAGCCCCAGCTGCTGTTTTTTTCCAAATGGCAAAAAGAAAAGCTAAATAAATAAAAAATAAAATAAAGCGCGGCAGTTGCACTAACACCTTTTAACTACGGACTGCGTACTTCGGCCCAAAGATAAATAGCTGGAGGGAAAAAACCTCACCCAAAGTCTGAGTGCGTTCAGTCAGTTGTGAAACAAACCAGACACAACCGACTACACTGAGCAAACAAGTGACAGACACTTTAATCCTCAGCTCAGAATGAGCAGCCTACCCCTACTGATGGATCAATCAGATGCTTTTACAGTGTCTACCAGCAGGGTGAGTTAGAGAGAGAGAGAAACAAAGAGAAAGAGAAAGAGGGGGGGAGAAAGAGAGGGCTCTTATCTGGAGAATGTTGTGTATCTGGTGTGGACAGTTTGGAAGTGCCAGGGTCCGGAAAACCAAGGGTTTGGTTACTAACCAACTGCCATGGGTCCCACTTCCTCTACAGCTTTTCATCTTATTTCCCGTATATTTCTATATTAATTTCATCTTTTTTTTAAACTTGACTGAATAATGTTCATTATCTCACCACCATTTCATGAGAAATTAATACTCTTCCCTGCTCTTTTGATTAAAGATGAAATAAACCAAGACTGCTGCTGTTGTGATGCATATTTTAGGTGAGATGATAAAGATAAATGATGTCATTAATACGACCAGTTTCCTGTGCCCTGTTGAGCAGGTTTGTTGCCGTGGGTGAAGCTGGTGGACACCTTCGAGGCACAGTATTCTTATGTGACCAACGAAGGCACCGTGTTTACCTTCCGTACAAACCTGGACGCCCCTCGCTACAGAGTCATTAACATCAACCTGCAGGAAGTGGACAGAGAGAAGTGGACGACACTCATCCCACAGCACGACAAGGATGTCCTGGGTAAGAACCCTCGCAGAATGGGTTCTGAGGACTCTAAATCTTTAGGGTCTGAGGGTCTTTCATTTCTCTTAAGTGCTCTTGGTTAATCCACTGATTACAGTGGGTTTAGATCATGGTGATATATGATACACTGTGAAATGATTCAGAGCTTTATTTAAAGTTTAATGTGCGCTGCACAAGACCCTCACAAACTGAGACTGACCGAAACGGTGCCCCACTGTCTATATAGTGCACTATGGTTAGTTTCCCATAGTGGACACTCAAACAATCCCACAATGCACTGTATAGTCCACATACACTACCAGATTACCCATGATCTGCTGCTTTATTTGGTTTTTAAAAAAAATGAGGTATTGTCTGAAATTGTTTACCACAGTCGTGAATTCTGTTCCCTATTATAGTACACTATGTAGTGGGCAATATAGGGAGTAGTGTGTAGGGAGCCATTTCGACAACAGTGTGAATCGACGCCAAGAATTCAGACTCTGATTCATTCGCCAAGAGTTGATCCCGACTCCGAGACTCAGAGAATCGGTTCTTTGGGAGTCGACTCTTAAACCGTAAATACCTTTCGTCTTTTTTGCTATATTTTGCACCATTGAGAGACGTAGGACAGATTTGAAACAACACCCTGAATATAGTTTTGAATATTTCACATCAATATCCGTCTCATGACGTAGGAGTGTGAGGAAGGAAGAGTCTTTTTTTCTTAAGATAAAAACAGGTTCAACTCATTTTAGACCCTCACACTTTCACAGTAGATACCGCTGTCTTGTTTTGTGTTTTTATGTCTGTGTTATTCTCTGTCGTTATATTGCAGGAGTAGAAACAGAAAACTAAATAACGAAACGTACAACATTGTGGCCGGCCTTAGATTTTTCACTGCTTTTTGAGAAACGGCAAAACAGACTTTTTAACATTTTAATTATATTAAATTCAGTGTTTATCATGGAAGTCCGTCTCCTCCATTTGAAGGAAAAAAGGCCATACACACTCATAATTATGAGATAATGAGATACTAAATCACAATAATGAGACAGAGGGTCATAATAAGGTCATTGGCGGTGGCCAATCAGGGCTCCGTAGAACGGGCTGCGTCACAATGCAAGCCCCAAGCTAAACTCAGTCTGAGAAAATGGAGGAGTGACTGATGTCTTTATGATTGCAAACATGAATTAAATCTAAACGAAGCGTGAAGGATGTTGTCTGGACTTGTCTGTGCCACTTGTGTGTCTATTAACACTTGTTCTTGATCTTTTTAATGAAGTGCTGGGATCGGTTTAATCTTTTACGCTGTGAGAAAAATGATTCATATCACACATGAACATTCAGCAGGAACATTGAGGGCAAAATCAATAAAATAAACCGTTTCTCATTTGCATGCTTCTAAAAAACAACCCCCTGCAATCCAACAAACCAAACTCCTAATCTGATTTTATATCTCATTTTTATGATGTATCTCATTGTAGTGACTTAGCGTATGGATTTTAAAAATGGTATTGTATGTGGCGGAAACAGGCTTCCGTAGTTTTTGTCCCCCCTGCACCCTCCTAGTGTGTATGGTTCTATCTGTGTAGAACTCATGGTTCTAAACTGAAACGTTATCTTTAGTGAAGCATGTATGATTATATCACGTCTATGTAGACATAAGTTCTACCTAAAGGGGAATTCCAGCCAGATTACAAAATTGTGTTTAATTCCGTGAGCTCACTCTTAACCGTCCATGATGGAGAAAAACAGTCAGATTTGCATACAGGTCTAAAACTCATTAAAGGAAATTTCCAATCAGATTTGCATATTTCAGAGATGTAAACAAAAACATGTTTAGTTTAGTAAGAGTCCGGTATACGGCGCTATGGTAACTGCTGATAGGGCAGGTTTCTGTCCCAGCGGTGTAGCCTGGAAATCATGTTCCTATTTTGTAAATAGATCTCAGTACTGACTGATTTCCCGAACTCTGTACTTCGCAACAGGAAGCTTCTGAGAGGAGCTCCACCGCAGAGATCTGGATGTTATAACGCTACCATGGTTTCTTTGAAGGTCATGAACATGATGAACATTTTCTCAGATAGAAAGCAGCCAGGGAAGCTCAGTGCTTTCACTCTCTCGCTGTATGTGCATATCTCCAGGGGAAAAGAGGAACTGAGCGTGTGAATGCAAGTGTCCCGTGGTGGGTCTTCCCTGTAAACACTTTTTGTTTTCGTTCAAAGCAAAGGATTTGATCCGAGAGTGGCTTTTCCAGCTTTTGTCTCAATGCAAATGCAGTTCTCTTTAGAGCGAAACTCTGCTGCGGTGATATAGTGAGCGGTTTGAACAGTTCATATTGTTAATATGGACTAAATATGTTTAAGCACTAAAGTGTATGTCCTATTCTATTGAACAGCTGCACATGAGTGCGATGCCAAGAGGCTACCAGGGATATAAAGATTACCAGCAATGGGCTGTGAAGAGGTGAAGTGTGTTCTCTGGAGTGATGGAGCTCTATTCAGTTCCTCTGGGATGAGGTGGAGTTATGTGTGTGATCCAGAAATAATCACACAACATTAGTGCCCGTGGCCGACTGCCATCAATTCCTCACAGAAATGTTCCAGTGTACAGACTCGTCAGAAAAAAAGGAGAGATCCTCCCTGAGGGAATTGTTCACAAGCTTTCCTATTAAATCTGATGACCATCCAGTCTTCACTCTGTAACCTAGACTGTGTGTAACCCTTGCAGGATTTGTGCAGTGTGTGAACCAACACCACCTGCTGGTGAACTACGTGCATGATGTGAAGGATGTGCTGCAACTGTACGAGCTGGACTCCGGGCGCTGGGTCCGCGATCTTCCTCTCGACGTGGGAACTGTGGCAGGACTCAGCTGCAAGAAGAAACACCCAGATTTCTTCTATAAGTTTACCTCCTTTACCACTCCAGGTACTTAGTAACCAGTACTCAGCTCTCAATACTCAGTACTCAGTATCCAGTACTCAATACCCAGCTCTCAATACTCAGTATTCAATACTCAGCACCCAGTAATCAATACTCAGTACATAATATTTAGTATTCGATGCTAAATACTCAATAATATACTCAGTACTCAATATCTAATATTCAGTACTGAAGAACCAGTACTTACCTCTCATTACTCAGTACACAATATTGAGTGCTCTATAGTCAGGGCTGAGTACTCACTACGCAATAGTCAGTACTGAGTACTCAGTACTTAATACCCACTACTCAGTTCTCAAGAGTCACTACTCAATACCCAGTACTCATTACACAATACAAAGCACTCAATACTCAGTACTACTACAGGCTTACTACTTAGTATTTATAACTCAACACTTAATAATCAGTACTCAATATTCAGTACTCAGTAGCCAATATTTAATACTCCAAATTGTGTATTAAATACTCAGTACTTAGTATTCAGTACTCAACACTTACTGAATATGCATTACCCAGTAATCTGTATTCATATTTAATACTCAAATCCAGTACTCAGTACTTAATTCTTAGTATTTTGTATTCAATAATTAACACTTAATACTCACTACTTAATACTCTGTACTCAATACTCAGTTATCTTCTCAATACTCAGTACACTTCTCAGTCCTCGAAACAGTTCTCAGTCTTTAATACTCAGTATTCAGTACTAGTTCAGTAGTGTGTGCTGACAGAGGTGAGTGTGTGACCATAAAGGGTGTGTGAGGTGATGCTGTGCTATAGTAACGAGTGCTGTGTGTGTGTTTCTTTGCAGGAATCATCTTCCACTTTGACCTGAGTCAGCCCAACCCTGAGCCCAAAGTGTTCCGACAGGTGGAGGTGAAGGGAGTTGATCCCTCTGATTACCAGACGTCACAGGTACGAGAGTAAACAATCCATCTGT
>NC_089812.1:2546772-2554272 GCF_029633855.1 Hoplias malabaricus | reverse complement strand
CACAGTTTGGTTTATGGGGGTGGGTTAGAAACATGCGAGGGGGTTTAAGAGGATAGTGTGAGAGAGAGAGGGAGAGAGAGAGAGAGAGAGAGAGAGAGGGAGAGAAGAGAGACAGAAGAGAGAGAGAGAGAGAGAAGAGAGACAGAAGAGAGAGAGAGAGAGAAGGAGAGAGGGAGAGAGAGGAGAGAGAAAGAGAAAGAACACACAGAGAGAGAGAGAGAGAGAGAGAGAGAGAGAGAGAGAGAGAGAGAACACACACACAGAGAGAACACACACAGAGAGAGAGAACAGAGATGTGCAGGATCTGTGGGTGGGGGATAAGGTGCTGTGTGGGTCATAAAGAGTTGGGAGTGGAACTTTAAACCAGGCAGAGATCACTCACTCTTCAGCCATAACATTAAAGCCACCCTGTGTTTGTACTCGGTGTCCAGCAGTGCTGCTGTGTCTGATCCACTTGTACCTGAGCTACACACACATCGATGAGAATGAGACACCAACACCCAAATCATACCTGCTCTGGTGGTGTTGGTCCTGGACATTAGAGGAGAGGGTGAATGGGGACTAACAAAGTATGCAGAGCAACAGGATGACTACAGTTTTTACGGTCAGAGCTGAGAGAATTCATAGTCAGTGGAAAAGCGGGGGGTGGGTGGGGGGGGTAAATGTTTAATGTTAAATGTGTTATAGATAAATGTAGAGGTAAACTGTAGTGTCTCTCTCTCTCTCTCTCACACACACACACACACACACACACACACTGTGGCTTTGACATCTCTATCCTCTTTAGTGAGTGTGATGAACTCTTTCAATAGAGAACCTTTAGAGACTGAGCTCTGTCTTACTCTCTCTCTCTCTCACACACACACACACACACACACACACACACACACACACACACACACACGACTAATCTCACAAATCCCATTTAAGGCAGTGGCATGCTTCCCAGCCGGATCAAACTTTTGTGCAAGGAAACTTTCCCCTTCACACCGGCTTAGAGGTGGACGCTGCTTTTTAATCTTTACCCACACACACACACACACACACGGCCCTCGCCACTGAAGTATTTACTGCCTCTTTAACTTCTCAGCCATGCTCTACTTCTCCACACACACTTTCTCCTTCACAAAGAGGAGAAAGGGATTTCCCTAAATGTCTCAGAGACAAACACACACTGAGCATCTTACACATTCACACTGGCCCTACACACACACACCACACACTTCCAGAAGTATGAGGACACCCCCTCCTCCACCGGGGGGGGTGGTTTTGCTGTGGGGGTTTGATGGCGTTCAGGCTTGAGCCGGTGCTGGTGTTGGATAAAGAGCTCTGGATCACGAACACCACACCAATCTCATCCCAGAGGAACCGGGTGGAGCTCCGTCTCTTCAGAGAACACAGTTCCTCTGCTCCACAGCTCAACACTGGTGAACACCTAGCATTCTGACCCCGGCACCAAGCAGAGCTCCCAGGGCAACGTCCCCGCCATGCTGACCCAGCAATAACAGGGTTAATTCTGTTCCATTTCCTCTGAAGCCCGGCCCCGGCTCGGTTCTGAGAACAATATTTACCTGAGAGAAACAGAGAGAATGAGATCGGAGGAAAATCACAGACAAAACTCATCAGTTCATATCTCTGCTCTCCACTGCAATAAAAATGTATTACAGTAGAATACACACACACACACACACACACACACACACACACACAGAGAGAGAGAGAGAAAGTTATGAAAACTCGGATTATTGCATACAAAGACAAGTAAAATTTAAACTACAGAGATACTTTCATTTCTGCCCCCAACTAAACCTCACACACACACACACACACACACACACAGTCCAGTGAGAAGCGTGGGCCAGACGGCTACAAAGACCTCCAGTACTGGGCAGTGAAGCTCCTCCATCCTGTACCTATGGGAAACTGAATCTGAAACAGAAAAGAGTGGGTGGCACAGTGGATAACCACAGCTCTCTCACCTCTGGATCAATTCATACACTCACCCAGTCACTCAGTCTCACACACTCCGGGCAATCTAATACACTCCTGCGGTCATTCACACATCTGCAGACAAGTTCACACACAGCCAGCCACTCACAGAAAGATGGAGGTCAAGGCACAAAGCAGTGAAGAAGAGAGTGGCACAGCCGGGGTCTCGCACTGTATTTATTAATAACACACTTTAACACTGTAACAGCCATCTTCTCTATAACAGGTACAAATCCTCAAAAAACCTAGCCAACAAATTAAAGTGGTCTCTCCGTGAACCCGCTGCTGACCGCAGAGAGGGAGGATGATGGACAACGGACGCATCGGCTCTCAAACTAATTATAAAAATAGATTGATTTTCAGGTCCATATTTACAGTATCAAACATCTTCACCACGTAATAAACACAGAGAGGACTCGGAGATGGTCAACGGCCGATACGAGGCTTTTAGAGAATGTACAGTGTGTGTGTATGCATGGAGAGAGAGAGAGAGAGAGAGAGAGAGGGGGGGGGGGGGGGGGGCTCTGTCCGTATTTACCATCAACTACATTCCGTTTCTTACTGCAATTCAACAAAGAAACCTTAACAAACACCAGAACAAAACAGATCTGACCCAGGACTCTACAGGAGGGAAAGCATTTTAAAGGTGCAGTAGGTGGTTTCTGCCTGTTGTTGTAGTTCACACACCTTGCCAGCAGAGGTCACAATAATCATGACACTAGCGCATTAGTCAAGGCATCCTCAAACTAACCGCAGCAACTGAGACCGCCACACCGTCCCAGAATGCAGTTTCCAAACAGGATTTCTCCTTCCCAGAATGCACCTCTGCTGCTGGCATCACTACAGTTACCATTATAATCCTAATCCAACACTGCGTACTGCAACTTTAATACTTAGTGCAAGTTCATAGGTATTTGGAGCGTTTTGATTCCTATTTTTAAAATTCTGTAAATAAGTAAAAATAAATATAAATATATGGAGATATGAGTTTTTGTCCTGCAAACAATCCCAAATACATAACACTTGATTTCATAATTTAGCACAACGTCTACAATCCAGATCAATGCATCGGGTCTGAGCAGGGTTCCTAACTGATTTCAGTCTGAATTTAAATAAACTTCACTGTTTAGAATTCACACTGAGTGCAGAATAATCGAATGCACATCTGCTGACCGCTCCTTGTGTTCACAGCTGCCAAATGAATTTGAATTCGATTAAACTGAATTAACGGATCCAAATCTGCGTTGTTTCACTGGTCGGTGTGGCGTGGCTCAGTCCGGATTCAAACCTGGGAGCAGGGGTTCTCTCCTTGTACCAGAGAACACAGGCTGGGTCGGGTCGGGGTAGCGAGTGGTCGGAGTTGGACGTATGGGCGGAGTCAGAAGCTGTGCTGATCTCTGATTGGTTGAACACAATCGAGTCACAAACACAGCTGCCGTTTCAAACCCCACTGACCGTTCCTGAACTGGACACAGACGCGAGTCACTAACAGTAGGGAAGGACACAGCTCTGATTGGTCAGCTGCTGATGGACACACCCCTTATCTGGGTACGGTGCAGTGTAAGAAAGGAAAGAATGGTCACTAAGGAAAAGGTGGAGCAGAACCTGTTTACATCAGTATTGTGTGGGAATCACATGACCAAAACACTGCCTCCAGATGCTCCGCCCACTTTCACGGTTCTGCTATACCTCACTGATCAGTGAACACCACCATCACTTAGAACAGCTGCTCTGAACTGGGGGGCGTTCCACAAAGCAGGATTTCTCAGTCAGGTAAATGAGCCCAACACTGAGGACTGTCCAATAGGACGCACCCTGAGCTCTTCTCCTATTGGATGAAAAGGTTCTACACACCTTTAACAGTGCTGTTATTAACGCAGTCCAGATGTGTCGCCAAACACAGATGACCAGTCCAGATGTGATCTGTTTTATTCTGTTACGTTTTACTGACCGCTTGGTTCTCATAGAAACGGCAACAAAATAAAAGTCCAAACAAATATTTAAATAAATAAGAAACAAGTTTACAGTGCAAGCATCTTTTGCTGGTTTCATTACCATAATAATAATAATAATAATAATAATAATAAAAAATAATAATAATAATAAAAATAATAATAATAATAGTAACTTAAACTTAAATCTCTGTCTGAAGTGTTCTAGACGAAAAACAAAAAAAGGTACTCAATAGTCGTTTTTTGGTGCTATTTGTAAGCGTTTTTTCCTAATCGCCTTTAAACAAAGAACCTTAAAATGGTTCTTTCAAAACGAGCAGTCAGTCATTTCACTCATTCTTCACAATGAAAAACAGTCATTACACTGCCAACTAGTGGCCTGGATGTGTCCGATTCCGCAGGCTACTAAGCCCTGTTTTAAAACATGGACACCCCCATGTGGGGGACCCGCTCTGAGGAGCATAAACTGGTTCATTCAGACAAGACAGAGTGATTTCATAATACTTCATGGAAAGAGTGAAGAAATAATCGTCAAGAACTGTGACGTTCTCGTGACCGGTTTCGGGTGAAAATGGCGTATTGCTCCTTTACGTTTTCTTCACAAATGATCCTTAAACCTTGGGCCAGCCGCGAGAGCGAGATTCAAACAAAGCAAAGAGGTGATGACGGTGACAGTAAGCGTGAAATACACAAACAAATAACAGCAGGTTTCAACAAAGAGAAATAAATAAAGATTTACACAGTCTTCATTATTTTAAAGAGTTTCTAATTCCTGAAGGTGTAGATCTCCGCTCCGATTTGGAGGACTTCACCGAGGCTAGTGTCCAGCACCATGTTTCCATGAGTTCACAGGTCCCGGCTTGAGCCTTTGTTTTGGAGTTTGGAGAGGATTTTGGCTGTTCTCAGATCAGCTCAGCATCAGGGTCTGTGGTGGTCAGTGGTGGTCAGTGCTTTAGTGCTAGAAAAAAAAAACACCCCCAAAAACCCAAATACAGCACGGACTGAACCTTCAAACCCTAAAGTAGGGGTCTTCAGAGATGGACAGTGTCAGGAAGAGGGGAAAAATGTGCCACAAGAATTTGAATTTCCACGGAAGAATGATAAGTGTCCAACACCGGAACCTCGCAGAAGGGTTCCGCGTTCCTCCAGGGAGAACACGCCCGGATCGCACAGAAAACAAGGAAGAACAGTGGCCATCCTGGCCGGTCACATGATCCACGCCCCTGCGTCCGGATTGATGGACGTCCTGCGGTTGCCGTGGCAACGGAGATCCATTTCCGTGTTTTTGGTGAGGGTTTGTTAAACCTGGATGCCGCGGCCGTGCATCTGGATCACCTGAGCTCTGAGAGTCTGAATTGCTGACAACATCTGCTTCTGGTGCTCCAGAGACGTGATCCCCAAACTCAGCACATCCCTGAGGAGACACACACACATACACACACTCACTAAATACACTAGGTTTGATGCACATTGCACTTACATTAACACTCGGGACAGGTGTGTTTAGAGTCTGCAGTGTTGACAATAATCACTATAGAGGAGGAATTTTAATCCAGTGTTAATCTGTGAATTAGTGCCAGGCATGCATCTATTTATAAGCTCTCTCTCTCTCTCTCTCTCTCTCGCTCTCTCTCTCTTACTGGACAGTCATGCGAGCGACAGACTCCAGGTAGCAGTAGCCCGCTGCAGTGAAGTTGTCTTTGTAGCGCCCCAAATCCACTGCCTCTAACCATTCACCCACAGAACTAAACGAGGGGAAAGAGGGAAGAGCTCTCTCAGACAGAGAGATAGAGGAGGCGGCCAGGGTCCTGGAGAGAGAGAGAGAGAGAGAGAGAGAGAAAAAGAGAGGGTTGGGTAGATTAGTGAGTGAGAAAAAGTGTTTTTGGAGTCGGGGTGTTGTGTGAGGGTGTTGCGTGGAGTCGTGGTGTTGTGTGAGGGTGTTTTTGGAGTCGGGGTGTTGTGTGAGGGTGTTTTTGGAAGTCGGGTTGTTGTGTGAGGATGTTGCGTGGAGTCGGGTGTTGTGTTGTGTTTTGAGTCGGTGTTTTTGGAGTCGAGGGTGATTTGTGGTGAAGTTGGAGTCGGTGTTGTGTGAGGGTGATTTTGGAGTCGGGTGTTGTGTTGTCGGTGAGGGGTGATTTTGGAGTCGGGGTGTTGTGTGAGGGTGATTTTGGAGTCGGGTGTTGTGTGAGGGTGATTTTGGAGTCGGGTGTTGCGTGAGGGTGTTGCGTGGAGTCGTGTGTGTGCGTGAGGGTGTTTTTGGAGTTGGGTGTTGTGTGAGGGTGTTTTTGGAGTCGGGGTGTTGTGTGAGGATGTTGCGTGGAGTCGTGGTGTTGTGTGAGGGTGATGCGTGGAGTCGTGGTGTTGAGTGAGGGTGTTGCGTGGAGTCGTGGTGTTGTGTGAGGGTGTTGCGTGGAGTCGGTGGTGTTGTGTGAGGGTGTTTTTGGAGTCGGGGTGTTGTGTGAGGGTGTTGCGTGGAGTCTGGTGTTGTGTGAGTGGTAGGTTGTTGTTTTGGAGTCGGGGTGTTGTGTGAGGGTGTTGCGTGGAGTTGTGGTGTTGTGTGAGGGTGTTTTTGGAGTCGGGGTGTTGTGTGAGGGTGTTTTTGGAGTCGGGGTGTTGTGTGAGGATGTTGCGTGGAGTCGTGGTGTTGTGTGAGGGTGATGCGTGGAGTCGGGGTGTTGTGTGAGGGTGTTTTTGGAGTCGGGGTGTTGTGTAAGGGTGTTTTTGGAGTCGGGGTGTTGTGTGAGGGTGTTGCGTGGAGTTGTGGTGTTGTGTGAGGGTGTTTTTGGAGTTGGGGTGTTGTGTGAGGGTGTTTTTGGAGTCGGGGTGTTGTGTGAGGATGTTGCGTGGAGTCGGGGTGTTGTGTGAGGGTGTTTTTGGAGTCGGGGTGTTGTGTGAGGGTGTTGCGTGGAGTTGTGGTGTTGTGTGAGGGTGTTTTTGGAGTCGGGGTGTTGTGTGAGGGTGTTGCGTGGAGTTGTGGTGTTGTGTGAGGGTGTTTTTGGAGTCGGGGTGTTGTGTGAGGGTGTTTTTGGAGTCAGGGTGTTGTGTGAGGATGTTGCGTGGAGTCGTGGTGTTGTGTGAGGGTGATGCGTGGAGTCGGGGTGTTGTGTGAGGGTGTTTTTGGAGTCGGGGTGTTGTGTAAGGGTGTTTTTGGAGTCGGGGTGTTGTGTGAGGGTGTTGCGTGGAGTTGTGGTGTTGTGTGAGGGTGTTTTTGGAGTTGGGGTGTTGTGTGAGGGTGTTTTTGGAGTCGTGGTGTTGTGTGAGGGTGATGCGTGGAGTCGGGGTGTTGTGTGAGGGTGTTTTTGGAGTCGGGGTGTTGTGTGAGGGTGATTTTGGAGTCGGGGTGTTGTGTGAGGGTGATTTTGGAGTCGGGGTGTTGTGTGAGGGTGATTTTGGAGTCGGGGTGTTGTGTGAGGGTGATTTTGGAGTCGGGGTGTTGTTGTGAGGGTGATTTTGGAGTCGGGGTGTTGTGTGAGGGTGATTTTGGAGTCGGGGTGTTGTGTGAGGGTGATTTTGGAGTCGGGGTGTTGTGTGAGGGTGATTTTGGAGTCGGGGTGTTGTG